>NW_019948066.1:37566-50073 GCF_002910315.2 Salvelinus sp. IW2-2015
AAAGGAGAGAGATTGGGGACACTACATCACTGCAAAATCCACAGGGAGAGATAGAAAGTTCAAACCCCTTGGGGTCTGCATAGATTACATAAGAGTGCCCATCCAAGAAGGCAAGGTCATTGGCCACAGATAAAATCTCTACCGTACTTTGATTGGACTGATCGTATCAACATCATAACTTTCAAAATCTTAGCTAGCAAGCTAGACAAGTTGTCATCGTCATCATGAATCAAGTTGAAAATCTATCTGGAAAATCCTTTTCAATGCTTGTCAATGAAGAGAAATTACTGATCAAAAGTATAGGTGCTCATCGGCCATGGGACATAAACATTACACAACAAGAAATCTCCAATTCAACAATGAGTATTTGGAAGGAATCAGTGGTGACTGCAACGTTGCAAAGCAATCACTAGCCGGCTATTCAGTGGAGTGGGTGTGTGTCCAAGTATGGATTTAAGGGTTTCTTTCCAAGCTTAAAAGGATAAACATTCACATGCAACACAATGGGCCAGAAAAGGCTCAATACATTGGCCATGCTGTCAACAGCATGACTTCAGCCCGTTCAAAACAACTGGAAAATCGAACTGGGAAATCACAGACTTCAGTGAGTTCAAAGAAAACTGAGAACTCTGGAAAAATACGTCTTTGAAACCGGTCATCCAACTCGGAATTCCAAGTCAGGAACTCGGCCTTTCTAGAGCTCAGACGGAAGACCATTGATACGACCTTGTTTTTTTCTGAAGTTCCCAGTTGTCTTGAAAGCACCATAAATCCAGAGAACGCCAGACTTGAGACTAAAGTTGATGACAAAATTTTCCGACAAGAAGGACTGCCACACCACCTTCCTGTTCAAGTCAGCAACAGCACAACAAGGTGAGCACAAAAATATTATGTGTTGCGCTGCATAAATGATGTAGGGATGCCAGGGAGATATGTATACTGTCGCTAAGAAAGTAATACTAAGTGTATGTTGTGTGGTAAGCTGTTAGTAGCCCATGTGCCTCACCCTAATAATTTGGTCCCTTTCCCCTATAACATAGCCTGTTCTGACTTGGTGGTGCACATGTAGCCTAAGCCTTAGAGAAATGCCATCATATAATATTTCATTATCTGCTTATATGCCCCTTTTATTTGTCCTACGGTTTGACTTGGTGTACAGGGAGAACACTGAAGAGCAGCCCATGTTCTGAATTCTGTCGCTGTACATTTCAAAAGGCTGAACAAATAGTTAGACTTACGTCTGTCCTAGCTGCTTATTGTCTTATCGAATTAGGATTGTCTATCCACTCATCGTTTGCTTATGCAATAGTTTGTACATCTCAATTGTCAGTAGAAACCACATTTGTTAAGCAAGTCAGCCATATCAGCTTTTCTTTAAAGGCAGTAAATGAGGCTGAAAGAATGTTTCGCTGCCAGACAAGGCTCCGCTGATAGCCAGGTGTAGCAGTGGTGAGGATTCACTCCATGTTGCTGAAAGAAAGCTCTGCGTTCGGGTCAGCTTTATGTAGTCTGTTGGTAGCTTTATGTAGTCGTTGGGAAGCTTTATATATCGTCGCTTTGTTGGACAGCTTTAGTAGTTGTTGGGACAGCTTTATGTAGTTTGTGGGAAGCTTTATATAGTCTGTTGGGTCAGCTTTATGTAGTTGTTGGGACAGCTTTAATAGTCTGGCTTGGGACAGCTTTATGTAGTTTGTTGGGACAGCTTTAATGTGTCATGTTTGGGACAGCTTTATGTAGTTTGTGGGAACTTATAGTCTGTGGTCAGCTTTATGTAGTCTTGTTGGGACAGCTTTATATAGTCTGTTGGGACAGGCTTTATGTAGTTGTTGGGACAGCTTTATATAGTCTTTGGGTCAGCTTTAATGTAGTCTGTTTGGGACGCTTTATATAGTCTGTTGGACAGCTTTAATGTAGTTTGTTGGGACACGCTTTATATAGATCTGTTGGGTCAGCTTTAGTGTGTCTGTTGGGACAGCTTTATATAGTCTGTTTGGGAAAGCTTTATGTAGTTGGTTGGACAGCTTTAATGTAGTTTGTTTGGGACATGCTTTATATAGTCTGTTGGGTCAGCTTTATGTAGTCTGTTGGACAGCTTTATAGTCTAGTGGGACAGCTTTATGTGTTGTTGGGCACAGCTTTATGTAGTCTGTTGGGACAGCTTTATGTAGTTGGTTGGACAGCTTTTATATAGTCTGTTGGGTCAGCTTAATGTAGTCTGTTGGGACAGCTTTATATAGTCTGTTGGGACAGCTTTATGTAGTTTGTTGGGACAGCTTTATAATGTCTGTTGGGTAGCTTTATGTAGTCTGTTGGGGACAGCTTTATATAAGTCTGTTGGGACAGCTTTATGTAGTTTGTTGGACAGCTTTATATAGTCTGTTGGTCAGCTTTATGTAGTCTGTTGGGACAGCTTTATAGTAGTCTGTTGGGCCAGTTTATGTAGTCTGTTGGGACAGCTTTATATAGTCTTGTTGTGGGTCAGCTGTTATGTAGTCTGTTGGACATCTTTATAGTCTGTTGGGACAGCTTTATGAATTTGTTGGACAGCTTTAATATAGTCTGTTGGTCAGCTTTACTGTAGTCTGTTGGGACAGCTTTATATAGTTGTTGGGACAGCTTTATGTAGTTTGTTGGACAGACAGACGCTTTAACAGTTTGTTGGGACAGCTTTAACAGTTTTGTTGGGACAGCTTAACAGTTTGTTGGGACAGCTTTAACAGTTTGTGGGACGCTTTAACAGTTTTGGCGACATGCTTTAACAGTTTTGTTGGGCAGCTTAACAGTTGTTGGGACAGCTTTAACAGTTGTGGGCACCGTTTGTCTCATTATAATATATGTTAATGTGTTTTGTGTTTGTGTAGTGGCTTTGCTGGCATGCATCATAACATTTTTTGTTGAGTTTGCCCCACCAAGATATAGATGCTAAACCCGACTGATATCACCTCTGGTTTGCTCTTGCCTCCTACGCTGAACTAAGGGAGAGTTTGGTGTCATGCTAGTGGTACATGTCCTGCTCCTCCTGTTGCAATACACCCACGTCTCCTCCCATGTCTGGCTGGACACGTTGTATGTTTTATTGTTTTGATGTCAAATCTGATGAACAAGACAGAAGAGCAACAGAGTCCTTCTGCCACTGGAGGGCGATCCTCCATGCCGATAATCAGGTTCTGTGGGCCGGTTTCCCAGACGCAGATTCAGCCAGACCTGGACGAAAACAGCCCTCAATTGACCAATCTCCATTGACAACGTTTTTTTTTTTTTGTCAAGGATGAATTTAGTCGTAATCTGTGTCTGGGAAACTGCCTCTGAATGTCCAGTGATGGAACATGACTCCCAGGTTGGGGAGTAACGGATTACATGTAATCCATAACAGATTACAAACAAATATGTAACTGTAATCCCTTAAATTACAAGCAAAAATATTGTAATCAGATTATAGATTATAGATGAATAATTCTAGGATTATTTTTTAAATCCATAAAAGGTTTGCCCCAAAAAATATTTGACATCTTTCTGTTGTTTTCTCAATGACATTGAAATCACCATTGAAAAAAAGGCGCAAATGTCTAGCAAGTCTGACAACAAGTTTGTGACCCCAATGATGACACACCAAATGCGTTTGACGGATCGCGGGAAAAGCGCAGGAATAGGCAGGCTACAGGCCCCGCTATGTCTTCCAGTGGTGCGACTGCTGTCGACATCCAAAGATGATCCCATTTGAATAAACGCTTGGAGGTCAGGACGACAGCAGTGGTGTAGCTGACCGGAAGGATAACACGTATTATTGCTACTTTCTAGGCTACACAATGCATTGATGTGAATCACACTGCTGCGCTCTCATTTACCTATTTGCCCTTTAAGGATTGTGGTTGTTGCGGATGGCTGTTCACAAATGCATGCCTATTTTAACCCAATAAAGGTTGAATTTAGGAAGTTTAAGCTCCCTATCAAGCATTGTTTTTGCGACCAGGGGTGTATTCATTAAGGTAACCGTTTACCGTTAAAGAACCAAGCAGAGGAACATTTTGTTTATATTGGCCTTTATATTGGCCTCCGTTTTAAGAAACGTTTTGCAACAGAATCTGCATAATGAACATTCCCCAGTGGACAGCCAGCAGTATAAAACGTGTTCTTGCAACAGCTGCATAGTGCGGATCCCAGCCTGTGGAATAACAGTTTGAGGAAGTTGGTCCATGCTAAACTCCCCCGTGGTGTTGTGCTCCTTACGGTCAAAACCAAGTTTCATTTAAGAAGACCAAGAGTGGGGCTCAAAGGCCTAACAGACACATGCTCAAACTCGCGCACTTTTGATAGACTTAATAAACAGCTGCAAATTATCGCGATATGAAAGTGTCATCAACTAAAACGTAAACAATAGGCTTCTAGCAAATGCAGCATATGGCATTACATTTTTCACATGCAAAAAAAAAAGCACTTTTCGGTAGTGCTCAAAGCCATGTCCCGAGAGCAGCATTTATTTTTCAGCTGGAAGCAATGAACCCAATCAGTCCTCCATGACAACACAATCATAAACAACAGAGTAGGCTAATTAGTCCTTATTAAACTAATTGTAATGACTGGAAATCTGACAGACTGTTTTTTGTTACTTAAGATGAGCCTAATGTTATTCTAATCAGTAGTAGAACCAATGGGTTAGAAGCCTACATAACCAACCCATAAAGTCTAATGCAACATCCATTTTATGGCCAGCTATGTAAACTCACATTTATTTGTCCTGCAATAGATGTCTACATTGGTAATATTTTTTTTTTTTGTCTTTCTAATGACTCTTATTGGGCCCACTAGAGGGACAGCTGCAAAGTCAAAATTGGCTGTTTTAAAAATGTATAAAAACAAAAATAGCTTTTGGTCTTAATTTAAGGTTAGGGTTAGGCATCATGGTTAGCAGTGTGGTTACGATTAAAATCAGATGTTATGACTTTGTGGATGTGCCAGCTATTGACCACTATGCAGAGCTGCCTCCAGACTCGACAAATTACAGATTCCAGATACCGGTCCCAGACACTTAACGGTTAGAGTTTCACCTGCTGCAGAGATCTGGTGGCAAGAATATTATCTATTAGATCCAGATGTTGGATACAGAGAAAGTAAATATCACACATTCCAAAATTAACAAGAGTGGGGAGGGTGTATTTAAGGAGGAAATTGGTGTGTTTGCATGCCAGAGGTGGGACCAATCACTATTATTCGAGTCACAAGCAAGTCTCAAGTCACAGGTCCGGGTCTCAAGTCGAGTCCCAAGTAGAATGGGTCAAGTCCATGTTGTGCGTCGTAAGAGCAAGTCGAGTTGAGTCACAAGTTTTTTAAATCAAGACTTAAGTCAAGTTTAAAAAAAAAAAATACAGGAAATGACTTATTCAACTACAAATCTTTGTCTATTTATTGAGGCTATTGACAACCTTTTTTTTGTCTAGAACACATTTTGATGATGTAATAATTAATTTTAACAAATTCCAAATGAAGCTTCTTAGTAAATTAACATTTCAAGCAATTTTGACATAGAAAACACCAATAGTCCTATGCTAGTAATAGCTGCTTGATGCCCAATTGCTGGGGAGCTTGCAACGTAAACGGTTCATATTCTTCATCACCAATTTTTTTGGAGCTACATATTCATTCATGGCAGACACTCTCCCGACAATTTGACGTTCGCCTGCACCCATTTCTATAGCTGTACAGCAAATGAGCCATCTGTTCGCTGGCTCAGTGGTTTTCAAACTTGTGACCCCGCGCGTGCAAACACGCGCACAATCACTGCCAAATGTTGCCTGTCATTACAGTGTAAATGGTGAGCATTTTCAAACTACAAGTACAGAATAAAACTGCGTTTACACCTGCGTTTTTGAGAGCTGACATTTTGAAAGTTACTTATCTTGAAAACTTGATTGCTGATAGTCCCTAAATGTTTTGCTTGTCAGCGAACTAATGAAACAAATACCAAAATATCGTTATTGGGTGGAATTTTCCTTTAATTCGCCAGAATATGTCACACCTTCATTATAACCCAAACTAGGCCTATCTGAAATATGACGATGATCAGTGACATCCCCAGGTAGCCTATTGTTGTGGCAAAGAGTTGTCCGTAGCATTGGCTAATCAGTACTTTATATGTACGTTATACATACTTTATACACATAGGTAGGCTGCTCTGTTTTTGCCAGGTAAAACGGAGAAAAATAAACAAGTGCTTTCTGGTCACTAATCTGGATATGTGCGCCCACCAATGCTGATGACTGGTCACTGGTCAACAGTCAAACGTACTATGTTGTGGGTTTGAAGCACAGATTCTATGTTTTTTAACAAGAATGTTGGTGCAATGCCATAGGCTTATGTTAGAGACCAGATCAAATAAACAAAGATATAATATAAAAACAGTAGGCCATATGTACCTATTAAAATATGGAGAAAATAAATCCCTTTCAGTTTCACACTTGCCACCCCCACAACCTTCTCACTGCGCAAATCCACCCGACCTTTTTCGATTGACAGTTTACTGGTCCAATCAGAGGGTCGAGTGTGCATTTCACTAGCCAATCAACTTTTTGCAAGTGCGATAATGTCTCTGGCTGCGTGGAGAGTAATCCACGAGAAGTCACAGTCTCATCGACGTCAGTCAGAGTGTTGAGCTGCAAGTCCATGGCAAGTCTCCAGTTACTTTATGTTTATCAGTCGAGTCTCAAGTTCATATAGATCAGTCATAAGTCTCCAGTTACTATGATCAGTCAGTCTAAGTATCTTATGACTAAGAGTCAGACTGGAATCCAAGGCATGTGACTCGAGTCCTCTGGTGCATTGCTGTGTGTGTCTGAGTTAGACGCTGGTGTGTCCAGTTCCCCTGAGCTCAGCCATTCTATCCTCTCCTACTGACTGCTCCTCAGCTGTCCCTCTCACATACTGCATCCTGAACTGCCCCCACCACACACCACAGGACAGTTTATTAGGTACACCCCTACATTCACCAAACTGGATGGTTCCTACAGACAGTGACCCTGGCTTGCTATATAAAGCAGACACACAGGCATTGAGGCATTCAGTTACGGTTCATTTGAACGTCAGTGGTGTGTGTGGTGTGTTTGTACAGGTAATGTCTTGTGTAGATACAAGTGTGTTCTCCTGAATTGGAGGGTGCCAAAAGCAGTTGGATGGTTGCCGGGAAGGGGTTGCCTAGGCGTTTGGGTGTTGCTAGGGTGGTTTGTGTTTCTCTGCTGTGTAGCCTGTTTGCATGTTGGCGGTGCGCAGGACGCGTGTGGCTTTCAGACTACAGCCACAAAACAAACACACATCACACTCTCTCTCTCACTCTCACTCTCGACAGGAGAAAAACAGGCCAACAAGTAACAAATCATCCAGGGTCTCTCCCTCTTCCTCTCTCTACAGTCCCTCCATGTGAAAGGGAGAGTGTTGTTCAGGCAGAAGAACAGGAGGAGAGAAGTGTGAGCTGATCACTGATTAGATGTAATGTGGAGGGGGATGGGGGTCAGAGAGGTCTAGATGGTGTGTGTTTAAAGGTGGTTATATATAGACAGTCTTCTAAGGTCGTTGGAGCCTGTCTTAAACCTCTGAGGAATTCAGAGCACGTCTTCAGGCAACACACACACACACACACACACACAACACACACACACACACACACAACACACACAAACACACACACACACACAACACACACACAACAGCTGAATCGCAAGCATTCTCTTACTTGTACGTCTCTTTCCCAATAAGTTAAGTCCTAAATTCACCCTCCCTCTTCTCTTCTATCATTAAAACACACTATGAGTTCACCCTCCTTCTCTTCTTCCTATAATTAAAACACAGTAAAGTTCACTCTCTTCTCATCTATCATTAAAACACACTATGGTCACCTCCTCTCTTCTTCTCATCATTAAAACATATAAGGTTCACCTCCTCTCTTCTCTCCTATCATAAAACAAATTCACCCTCTCTTCTCTCTCCTATCATGAAAACACACTAAAGGTTCATCCTCCTCTATCCTTCTTCTCTCCCTTCTTAATAAACCTCCCGAGTGGTGCAGCGTCTAAGGCACTGCATCGCAGTGCTAGGGGCGTCACTACAGACCCGGGTTCCATTCCGGGGCTGTATCAAACCGGCCGTGATCGGGAGTCCATAGGGCGGCGCACAATTGCCCCAGCATTGTCCGGATTGGAGAGGTTAGGCGGGGGTAGGCCGTCATTGTAAATAAGAATTGGTTCTTAACTGACTTGCCATATGAATAAAGGTTAAATAAAAAAATGTGTTGAACTTCCATTCATGGTTATGTTATATGTTGTGTCTCAGGTATGTATAACTACAGTATACCACTACATGTAATATAACTAGAGTATACACTACATGTATAATACTAGAGTATACACTACATTATAACGTATACACTATCATGTATAAATACAGTATACACTACATGTATAACTAGAGTATACACTACATGACCAAAAGTATGTAGACACCTGCTCATCTTACATCTCATCCACAATCATGGGCATTAATATGGAGTTGGTCCCTCTTTGCTGCTATAACAAGCCTCCACTCTTCTGGGAAGGCTTTCCACTCGATGTTTACATTGCTGTGGGGACTTGCGTTTCATTCAGCCACAAGAGCATTAGTGAGGTCGGGCACTGCTGTTGGGCGATTAGGCCTGGCTCGCCATCGGCGTTCCATTCATCCAAAGGTGTTCGATGGAGTTGATGAGGTCAGGGATCTGTGCGAGGCCAGTCAAGTTTTCCTCACCAAATCTTGACAAACCATTTCTGTATGGACCTCGCTTTGTGCATGGGGGTATTTTCATGCTGAAACAGGCAAGGGCCTTTCCCCAAACTGTTGCCACAAAGTGGAAGCACAGATTCGTCTAGAATGTCATTGTATGCTTTAGCATAAGATTTCCCTTCACTGGAACTAAGGGACTAGCCTGAACCATGAAAAACAGCCACAGACCATTATTCCTCCTCCACCAAACTTTACAGTTGGCACTATGCAATGCGGCAGGTAGGTTCTCCTGGCATCCGCCAAACCCAGTTGGTCCGTCGAACTGCCAGATGTTCACTCCAGAGAAGGCGTTTCCACTGCTCCAGAATCCAATGCGCTGAGCTTTACACCACTCCACGCCACGCTGAACAGTTATTGTGCTGAGTTGCTTCCAGAAGAGTGAATGTGTAACCGAGGACAGTCGATTTTTACCCACTACGGCTTCAAGCACTCGGGGTCCGTTCTGTGACCGTTCTGTCTGTTTTATGTAGACCATTCATGGCGAGCTGTTGTTGCTCCAATAGTTTCTACTTCACAATAACAGCACTTAACAGTGACCGGGGCAGCTCACAGGTAAGACCTGACCGGGGCAGCTTAACAGGTAGACTGACCCGGGCAGCTCTAACAGGTAACCTGACCCGGGCAGCTCTACAGGTAGACTGACGGGGCAGCTCTAACAGGTAACCTGACGGGGGCAGCTCTAGCAGGTAGACTGACGGGGCAGCTTACCAGGGTGACTGACGGGGCAGCTCTAGCAGGGTAGACTGACCGGGGCAGCTCTAGCAGGGTAGACCTGACCGGGGCAGCTCTAACAGGGTAGACTGACCGGGCAGCTTAAAACAGGGTAGACCTGAACCGGGCGCTTCTAACAGGGTAGACCTGACCAGGGGCAGCTACGGTAACTACCAGGAGTAAGTATGACTGACACAGCTTAAGACTGACGGGGCAGCTCTAACAGGTAGTCCTGACCGGGCAGCTCTAGCAGGAGCAGGGTACGCCTGACGGGGCAGCTCTAACAAGGTAGACCCTGATACGGGGCCTAGGCGCGTCTAGCAGGGTAGACCTGACGGGGGCAGCTCTAGCAGGGTAGACCTGACGGGGCACTCTACAGGGTAGACCTGACCGGGTGGCAGCTCTAGCAGGGTAGACCTGACGACGGCGGGAGCTCTAGCAGGGTAGACCTGACGGGGGCAGGCTCTAGCAGGTAGACCTGACGGGGCAGCTCTAGCAGGGTAGACCTGACGGGCAGCTCTAGCAGGGTAGACCTGACGGAGGCAGCTCTAGCAGGGTAGACCTGACGGGGGCAGCTCTAGCAGGGTAGACATTTACGAACTCGAGTGGGTGTACACTCACAACCCAGGAGTGAGAGTGTGTGTGTGTGAGAGTGAGAGGGGGACATTCCAAACATTGCTGTTCTTCTGAGGAAGAGGGAATGTGACACCCCCCACTGACACCGAGGGCATCCCTCCATCTTTCCTTTTTCAACCTCCATCCTTCTCTACCTCCCCCTCCCTCCAATTCTCCCTTCCTCCATCCTCTCCTCCTCCACCACTCAGTCCAACCTGTGTGTGTGTGTGTGTTTCAGAGGGATAGGCCAAATGCACATTTCCATTGACTATGTGAACAGGACAATGAATTAATCTACAAAGACAGCTCGCACATACACACTCACTCCGTTGGTTGTTGAAGTGGTCTTGGCCGAAGGTATCGGAAATAAATAAATGGATCATAAAAGTCTGCCCCCACTCTCTCTCCCTTTACTGTGATAATATATAACACCCACACACACACACACACACTCACTCTCTCCTTTACTGTGATAATACACCACGCCACACACACCGCGTCCCACACACACACACGCACACAACACATCGCGCCTACACACACATGCACACACACGCGCCTACACACAATGCACACACACACACACACCGCACACTACACACACGCGCCACACACACACATAGCACCACACACACAATGAGGACACTTTTCAAAACAGTACCTTAGAAACACTGTAGAGAATCCAACGTGACTCAGACACATCTCGACACAGTAAACTAAAGATAGTTTTATCCCTAGACAGTGAGCAGAGTGCTATTGTACTTAACATGTTCACACCACACGGTCACACACCACACACACATTCCACACAGTCACACACACACACTTCACACATCCACACACACACCACACAACGGTCACACACACCTTCAACAAGCTAGTGCAGAACCACATACGCTAGCGCACACACACATTCACAGGGTAGTACATACACGTTCACACACTCACTAGCGCGCACATTCTAGATGGCGCACACACAAACACGCTAAGACACACAAACACGCAAAGACACCAAACACGTAAGACACACACAATTCACGCTAAGACCACACACAACACGCTAAGACAACACACAAACGCTAGACACCACAGACACGCTAGACACACCAGACACGCTAAGACCACACAACACGCTAAGACAACACACAAACACGCAAAGACAACCACAAACACGCAAAGACACACACAACACGCTAAGACACACACAATCACGCTAAGACACACACAAACACCTAGACACACACAACACGCAAAGACACTACACAAACACGCTAAGACACACACAAACACGCAAAGACACACACAAACACGCAAGACACACACAAACAGCTAAGACACACACAAACACGCTAAGACACACACAAACAACGAACACACTAAGACACACACACGTGCGCAGGAACCCACTATACACTTCTGTCAGAAGACAACCTCTAACACTGACATAAGCTTTGCACAACTTTCATTACAACACAGTATCATATTTACATCTATTCCAACACATGCGCACACCACACCACACAGCACACACACACACACCAACACACACACACACACAATGCGCCCCACCACGGCAACCACACACACCACCACACACACACAACACACACACAACACACACACACACACACAACACACACACACCAGGGTCTTAGACATTCTATGACGACAGATGGCTTTGAACTGTTCAGACACAAGGCCAAACTATCATGCTGCTAGGCAACTGTAAGCAGCTTCAGCCAACGTTAGCAGGGCTTGGGACCACGTCCAAACATCTCAGTCATAATCAAAGATTCCCGCCCCTTACGACTCCCTCCTCTGATTGGATCAGGGCCCTGTCAGTCCAGTCAGCGACCCAGCCCCTCTCTCTCTATGTCCTCGATTCGCTGAGTTTGTTTCCCACATCCTGTTTCCTGATTGGTTGTCTCCTGGGCGGAGGGGGCGGGCCTCAGTCTGTGTTCCATGTGACAGGGGTTACTTCCTTGTCTCCAGGGCGGCCGGTAGAGCTCAGAAAGGTCGGTAGTGCGGGGAGCGCCAAGCCACGCCTCTCCGAACCGACTGCCCCGTGGAACAGAAACTCCCCCTTTCCCTCGGCTGCAAGCCGGCACCGCAGGGGCTGTTCAGACGTCCGGGACGCACCCCTTTCCTCTGGCTCCGTCCAATAGAGAACACTCCGCTCTTCTGATGGGAAACAGGCGGCTTAGCGTCACGGCACGGAGGAGTGTGACTGGATGACCGAGGGCGTGTCAACGCCACGGATACTGCGCGACCCGCTGGAGAAAAGAGAGGGAGGATGGAGAGAGGATGGAGAGCAGATAGGGAGAGAGAGACTATGGGGAGGAGAAGAGAATGGGGGGAGAGGATATGGGGAGGAGAGGG
>NW_019948067.1:0-17853 GCF_002910315.2 Salvelinus sp. IW2-2015
AGTGTACACTATTAGTATCCATACATGACCGTGTTATATTAGTATCCATACAGAAGTGTTACGTATAGTATCCATAAAGACAGTGTTCACTATTAGTACCAATCAGCAAGACAGTGACACTATTAGTATCCATACAGACAGTGGTACACTATTAGTATCAAATACAGAAGTGTTCACGTTTAGTATCTCATACAGACAGTGTCACTATTAGTATCCATACAGACAGTGTTCACTATTATTAATCCATACAGGAAGTGGACACTTATTAGTATCCATACAGACAGTGTTCACTCTTAGTATCCATACAGACCGTGACACAATTGTATCCATACAGACAGTGTTCACTATTAGTATCGCATACAGACAGTGTACACTATTGTAGTCATACAGACAGTTGTCACCTATGTTATTAATCCATAGCAGACAGTGTAACTATTATAGTCCATACAGACACGTGGTACACTATTAGTATCCATTTGAGAGACATGTAACACTATTAGTATCCATGCAGACATTCATTGTGTTCTATATTTGTGTGACAAACGGGTAACATCTGTTGACCACTTTACATCTTCCCTGTTTGTGTAGTGACACAGCGTATAAAGGGAATGTGTTGAATGATTCCCTCCAAAGGACGCCACCACCTCCTGATAGGGGGTTGGTCACTTCTGGATTGTTTCGCTGAAACTAGTCTTCTCGTGTTAGGCTTCCAAACCAAGGAGAACAAAAAGGCCTTCCGGGTCTTCAAGAGCCGTTAAAGACGTCATTGAATGGAGAATAGTATCGCTCTGTTTGGGTTGTTGCAGTCTCTCCAAGCAGGGAGAGAAGGTGGGTGAAGAAGACGATGCAGTGTGTGTGCGTGCTGTTAACTAGAGTCCCTGCATTCGGCTGTTACCATTATGACGATTCAAGAGATGGTACTCAGCAGTGGGTATCCGTCATGAGGTTTGGCTGCGATGAGCCTTTCTCCTATGTAGACATCGTTTTCATTAAGATGTTCCCTGGACCACGTCAGTTGCATCGGCCTATTTCCAAAGAATATGGCTCGACTGCACTGCTGTTCCGTGAGTAAGACATGACATGGCATACTGCCGTCCCAAAGGCCGATACTGGAACACATAAACTAGAACAACAGACAGGAGACGAGAAAGACAGAACACAGAGGATCAGAAACATTACAAAACAGAGCAGGAGACAGAAGAGACAGAACACGCAGAGGATCAGAACACATTGAACAGACGGAGACAGAAGCGACAGACACCAGAGGATCAGAACATTACAAACAGACAGGAGACAGTAAGAGACGGAACACAGAGGATCAGAAACATTACAAACCAGACAGGAGAACAGAAAGAGAACAGAACACAGAGGGATCCAGAAACATTACAAACAAGACAGGAGAAAGAAGAGACAGAACACAGAGGATCAGAAACATTACAAACAGACAGGAGACAGAAGAGACAGAACACCAGAGGATCAGACGATTAAAACATGGGTTTCTTTCTGAAACAGTCGAGAAACAGACAGGAAGGAGGAAACTCCACTATTTGACGCGAAACTAAAGTTTGAATATATGAAATATGTGCACTGTTACTTTATGCAATAAATATTATCATCACCATCTCATGGACCAAAGTTTAGAGAGGTCTGAGATGGTGCCCTCTTGTAATTGATTATAATATTCAACGAATGCTTACAGTCTATATGCTAGCAATACAGTCCATACTAGGATACAGTCTGATAACTAGAGAAGTACAGTCTATACCTAACAATACCAGTCTATACAACAATACAGTCTATACTAACAATTACAGTCTATACTAGAAATACTAGTTGTCTAGTACTCTACAATAATCTATAATAGGTCTAGTACTCAAGTCACTAAATACGTCTATACTAACAATAACGAGTCTATACTACATATACAGTTGCTATGACTACCAATACAGTCTATACTAACACAGCTAATAACAGTGACAGTCTATACTAGAAATACAGTCTATACTGAGAAATAAGTATAGTCCTAAATACTTACTAACAATAACATGGTCTATACTAGACAATTACAGGTCTATGTAGCTAACAATACGTCTATACTAACAGACAGTTCTAATACTAACAATACAGGTCCTATACTATACACACAGTGCTATACTAACAATACAGTCTAATACTAGAAGACATCTAACAACAATGTGCTAATACTAACATACTAGTCTATACTAACAATACAGTTCTATATACTAACAATCAAGTACTATATCTTACAAATACAGTACAGTCTATATCTACATGACATGTCTATACTAACAATACAGTTATACAGTAACAATACAGTCTATACTAACAATACAGTCTATACTAAAATACATGTCTATAGCTAACAATACAAGTCTATACTAACAATCCAACAGTCTATACTAACAATACAGTCTATACTGAACAATACAGTCTATACTAAAGTACAGCGTGCTTGTCTTGTCCTGCAGTCCAGTGGACTTCATTTACTTACGGCTAATGCGAGTTTGTCCCGTGACAGCAGTTTTAACAGTGTTTTTTAACCAGTCGATTCAAACAAAAATATCAAATGAAGTGTTAATTAAGAAGGAAAATAAACTTCAAGATGTTCCCAAATTGTTTTATTTCTAATAATTATGTCTAAAAGTCCAGTTTAGGAGGTATTTGATTAATGACTGACAAAGATAAGCCCCACCGTTCTCAGTCTCTTTGTACCACATTAGCCAAGGACCTCTTCATTGTGATAAGGCATCCACCTGGCTCCAGACAGAGAGACGAGGAGAAGGAGAAGGACAACTCCGCGTCATAGCACACCACAGCTGAATACACACAGGAACACACTCTATATCCAACAGCTGAAAGACAAACTACTTATTATACACACATCTGAACACAACTATAATATAACACCCACAGGAACATCACTATAGTATATATATATATATAGTATATATATATATATATGTATATATCATGATAGTTGGAAAATACACAGGAACACACTATATATACACACAGCTAAAACACCACTAATATACACACACAGCTGAAACACACTATATACACATCTGAAACACACTATATATACACATACACACATCTGAAACACACAGGAACACACTATATATGTACTGTATATTTTTTGTATATATTTATTTTTACCTTTATTTATCTGGTCAGTTAAGAACAAATTCTGATGTCCTCTAGATTGTAGATGGCTGATGTCCTCTAGATTGTAGATGGCTGGTTGATGTCCTCTAGATTGTAGATGGCTGATGTCCTCTAGATTGTAGATGGCTGGTTGATGTCCTCTAGATTGTAGATGGCTGGTTGATGTCCTCTAGATTGTAGATGGCTGCCTGATGTCCTCTAGATTGTAGATGGCTGGTTGATGTCCTCTATCCAAGACAAAACAGATTAAGGTTAACTCAAGTAATGGAAAACATCTAAAACAAACTTAGACATTTACTTCATTACAAAAAGTAGACATCAAATTTAGTTCAGAGAAGAAGAGAAGGTAGTAATTCACCAGGTACCTGTTGAAGGGTTGTTGCTGTGTCCATGTGAGCAGCGCTTTATAGTGGTTTATGTGTTAATATTTAATCAGGGGAAGGGAGGGCAGAGGGAGGGACAGAGGCTGCTGGCATCATTACCATATTTATCTAGGGAAAGGGAGGGCAGAGGGAGATATAGAGGCTGCTGGCATCATTACTATATTTATCCAGGGAGGGCAGAGGGAGGGACAGAGGCTGCTGGCATCATTACCATATTTATCCAGGGAGGACAGAGGGAGGGACAGAGGTTTCTGGCATCAATACCATATTTATGACAGATTAGAACAACAGATCTTTACCTTGTCAGCTCGGGGATTTGATCTTGGAACCTTTAGGTTGATAGTCCAACGCTCTTCACAGGAGGTTGGTGGCAGCTTAAATGGGGAGGACGGGCTTGTGGTAATGGCTGGAGCTGAGTGAGTGGATTGGAATCAAATACATGTTTTCCATTTTAATAAGTTTTACAACTTATTTTCCATTATGGTACTCTGTACGTACATACAGTTGAAGTCAGAAGTTTACATACACCTTAGCCAAATACATTTAAACTCAGTTTTTCACAATTCCTGACGTTTAATCCAATTCCCTGTCTTAGTTCAGTTAGGATCACCACTATAAATTTTAAGAATGTGAAATGTCAGAATAATAGTATAGAGAATGATTTATTTCAGCTTTAATATCTTTCATCACATTCCCAGTGGAGTCAGAAGTTTACATACACTCAATTAGTGTTTTGTAGCGTTGCCTTTAAATTGTTTAACTTGGTCAAATGTTCGGGTAGCCTTCCACAAGCTTCCCACAATAAGTTGGGTGAATTTTGGCCCATTCCTCCTGACAGAGGCTGGTGTAACTGAGTCAGGTTGTAGGGCCTCCTTGCTCGCACACGCTTTTCAGTTCTGCCCACAAATGTTCTATGGGATTGAGGTCAGGCTTTGTGATGGCCACTTCCAATACCTTGCCTTTGTTGTCCTTAGCCATTTTGCCACAACTTTGGAAGTATGCTTGGGGTCATTGTCCATTTGGAAGACCCATTTGCGACCAAGCTTTAACTTCCTGACTGATGTCTTGAGATGTTGCTTCAATATATCCACATACTTTTCCTGCCTCATGATGCCATCTATTTTGTGATGTGCACCAGTCCCTCCTGCAGCAAAGCGCCCCTACACATGATGCTCCAACCCCGTGCTTCACGGTTGGGATGGTGTTTTTTCGGCTTGCAAGCCTCCCCCTTTTTCCTCCAACATAACGATGGTCACTATGGCAAACATTTATATTTTTGTTTCATCAGACCAGAGGGACATTTCTCCTAAAAGTACGATCTTTGTCCCCATGTGCAGTTGCAAACCGTAGTCTGGCATTTTTATGGCGGTTTTGGGCAGTGGCTTCTTCCTTGCTGAGCGCGCCTCTTTCAGGTTATGTCGATACATGGCTCATTTTACTGTGGATATAGATACTTTGTGCCTGTTTCCTTCAGCATCTTCACAAGGTCCTTTGCTGTTGTTCTGGGATTGATTTGCACTTTTTCGCACCAAAGTACGTTCATCTTAGGAGACAGATGACGGATGACTAGGAGACAGTATGACGCTGCGTGGTCCCAACGTTGTATTATACTTGCTACTATTGTTTGTACAGATGAACATGGTACCTTCAGGCATTGGAAATTGCTCCACAGAATGAAACACGACTTGTGAGGTCTACAATTTTTTTCTGAGGTCTTGGCTGATTCTTTTGATTTCCATGATGTCAAGCAAAGAGGCACTGAGTTTGAAGTAGGCCAGAAAACAGGTACACCTCCAATTGACTCAAATGATGTAAATTAGCCTATCAGAAGCTTCTAAAGCCATGACATCGTTTTCTTAGAATTGTCCAAGCTGTTTAAAAGGCACAGTCAACTTAGTGTATGTAAACTTCTGACCCACTGGAATTGTGATACAGTGAATATAAGTGAAATAATCTCTCTGTAAACAATTGTTGGAAAAATTACTTGTGTCATGCACAAAGTAGATGTACTAACAGACTTGCCAAAACTATAGGTTGTTAACAAGAACATTGTGTGGAGTGGTTGAAAAAACAAGTTTTAATGACTCCAACCTAAGTGTATGTAAACTTCCAACTCAACTGTACATGAATACAAATACATCTTTCCAACAGCACCAAAAAGGGAGGAAAAAGAACTAAGAACATTAAAGATGGGAATTAAATATATAGTTCAGCTGAGAGGTTCATGACATGTTCTCTAAAGATCACTGCCAACACCACGGGTACAGTGCATTCGGAAAGTATTCAGACCCCTTCATTTTTCAAATGTTTTACGTTACAGCTTATTATAAATGATGAAATTGTTATTTTTTGTCATCAATACCCCACAATGACAAAGCAAAAACTGTTTTTTATAAATATCACATTTACATAAGTATTCAGACCCTTTACTCAGTACTTTGTTGAAGCACCTTTGGCAGCGATTACAGACTCGAGTCTTCTTGGGTATGACACTACAAGCTTGGCACACCTGTTTTTGGGGAGTTTCTCCCATTCGTCTCTGCAGATCTTCTCAAGCTCTACAAGCTTGGCACACAGTCACTAACCATTAACCCTTTGTCTACCAACATGTTACAGTCACTAACCATTAACCCTGTGTTGTACCAACATGTTACAGTCACTAACCATTAACCCTGGTGTTGATACCAACATGTACAGTCACTAACCATTAACCCTGTGTTGATACCAACATGTTACAGTCACTAACCATTAACCCTGTGTTGATACCAACATGTACAGTCACTAACCATTAACCCTGTGTTATCCAAATGTTACAGTCACTAACCATTAACCCTGTGTTGTTACCAACATGTTACAGTCACTAAACATTAACCCTGTGTTACTACCAACATGTTACAGTCACTAACCATTAACCCTGTTTGTTACCAACATGTTACAGTCACTAACCATTAACCCTGTGTTGCTACCAACATGTTACAGTCACTAACCATAACCCTGTGTTGATACCAACATGTACAGTCACTAACTGTTAACCTGTGTTGATACCAACATGTTACAGTCACTAACCATTAACCCTGTGTTGATACCAACATGTTACAGTCACTAACTTAACCCTGTGTTGCTACAACATGTTACAGTCACTAACCATTAACCCTGTGTTGCTACCAACATGTTACAGTCACTAACCATTAACCCTGTGTTACTACCAACATGTTTACAGTCACTAACATTAACCTGTGTTGTTACCAACATGTTACAGTCACTACCATTAACCCTGTTTACTACCAACATGTTACATTAATAAAGTGTAAGAGAGTTTAGGTAAATAAATATATATTTTATTCAGAATATGTATTAAAGGTGTTATTGATTTCCTGATGTTCCCCCTTCAGTGTGAGAGTCCAGTCCAGTGTGAGAGATATATGCATTTTGAGGAAAGAGGAAACACTGGGGTCTCTCTTAATATCACCAGGGTTTTATCGTAACAAATTACAAATGAAGTAAAGAAGTTAATCAGCCCAGATGACATTAAACAAATGTCATTCGATAATTGGTACATTCTTAAAAATAAGCAGATTAAGTATCAAGATGTAACCTTCAAGATTAGTATCAAGATGTAACCTTCAAGATTAGTATCAAGATGTAACCTTCAAGATTTTGCCTCAACAAGGGGAATGTCAGATCTTTGAAAGCAGTTCTGAGCCACACTGCTCAAACGTCACCTTTCAGTGGTTCCTTTTCCTTTCTGTTCAAATATATGTTGAAATCTCAACAACTTCTTGGTTTATTTCCACAGTTTCTAAACCATAAAAGTCAGACATCTGCATCCTCCCACGTTACATCAGGATCTTTGTGTTAAAATGACATGTTTAATCAGTCACCACAGCTCCTTCCTGTTCCCCAAGCACTGGGATGACACCTATAACACATGAACTGCTTACTCAGCTAAACCTCAAGTTTCAGTAGAAATGAGTCCACTAAAATGTACCAGTCTGTCTTTGCATACCAATCAACTGTGAATAGTCTACATTTAGAGAATTTGCACAAGCGATCATCCAACTCATGAAATAATCAGATTCCTCTTGGATCCGTCCATTGAAGTCTTTGTCATACATGGCTGGGTCGGTTATTCAAATGACCATTTAACTTTTTACTGACCACAATCTGTTTTGGTGGCTGCATTTAGTAGGAGACTGTTCTGTTAAGGCTGGGTCAGTTATTCAAATGACCATTTAATCTTTTACTGACCGCAATGTGTTTGGTGGCTGCGTATAGTGAGTGTTGTGAAAGCTTTCCCTGGAACTTGACAGCTGACCTTTTAGCAGTGATGCCATTGTAACAGAGTTAAGAACGTTCCATAAACTCCCTCCACAACTAGCTTGAAATGTCACGGATGGAGCGATCCAAGTGGTACCTTCTGGGTGGCTCAAACCRTTGGAACGTTGTCAATGAGGGTGGTGACTTGTGTGTTAGCAAAGCAGAGGTCCCGAGTTCGAGACAGAAATTKGCCGTATCGAGGAAGTGATTCTCGCTAAGCAAGCAATATGACCTGTAACATCAGTGGTTCTCAAACGTTTTATAGTCCCGTACCCCTTCAAACATTCTACCTCCAGCTGCGTACCCCCTCTAACACCAGGGTCAGCGTCTTCTCAAATGCTTCATGCAGAAGGCGAGGTCAGTAMAGGTGCATCAAAGCTGGGACCGAGAGACTGAAAAACAGCTTCTATCTCAAGGCCATCAGACTGTTAAACAGCCAYCACTAACATTGAGTGGCTGCTGCCAACATACTGACTCNAGTGTGAGAGATATATGCATTTTGAGGAAAGAGGAAAATCTGGGGTCTCTCTTAATATCACCAGGGTTTTATCGTAACAAATTACAAATGAAGTAACTTAAATTACAAATTAAGTAAAGAAGTTAATCAGCCCAGATGACATTAAMCAAATGTCATTCGATAATTGGTACGTTCTTAAAAATACGCAGATTAAGTATCAAGATGTAACCTTCAAGATTTTGCCTCAACAAGGGGAATGTCAGATCTTTGAAAGCAGTGCTGAGCCACACTGATTGAAAGTCACCTTTCAGTGGTTACTTTTCCTTTCTGTTTAAATATATTTTGAAATCTCAACAACGTCTTGGTTGATTTCCACAGTTTCTAAACCATAAAGGTCAGACATCTGCATCCTCCCACGTTACATCAGGATCTTTGTGTTAAAATGACATGTTTAATCAGTCAGCACAGTTCCTTCCTGTTCCCCAAGCACTGGCATGACACCTATAACACATGAACTGCTTACTCAGCTAAACCTCAAGTTTCAGTAGAAATGAGTCCACTAAAATCTACCAGTCTGTCTTTGCATACCAATCAACTGTGAATAGCCTACATTTAGAGTATTTGCACAAGCGATCATCTAACTCATGAAATAATCAGATTTCTCTTGGATCCGTCCATTGAAGTCTTTGTCATACATGGCTGGGTCGGTTATTCAAATGTCCATTTAATCTTTACAGGCCACAATCTGTTTGGTGGCTGCGTTTAGAAGGAGACTTCTGTTAAGACTGGGTTAGTTATTCAAATGACCATTTAATCTTTTACTGACCACAATCTGTGTGGTGGCTGTGTGTAGTGAGCTTAATAGAGAGTGTTGGGAAAGCTTTCCCTGGTACTTGACAGCTGACCTTTTAGCAGTGATGCCATTGTAACGAAGTTAAGAACGTACCATAAACTCCCTCCACAACTAGCTTGAAATGCGGATGGAGCGATCCCATTGGTACCTTCTGGGTGGCTCAAACCATTGGAACGTTGTCAATGAGGCCATATTTCCAGACCCCATTCCATGGTTAAATGCGGTGGTTCGCGCTTTCAGTTTTGTGCGAATGCCGTCATCCATCCATGGTTTCTGGTTAGGGTAGGTTTTAATGGTCACAGTGAGAACAACATCTCCAATGCACTTCTTTATAAACTCCCTCTCTGAGTCAGCGTATAGATCGATGTTGTTCTCTGAGGCTGACCGGAACATATCCCAGTCCGCGTGATCAAAACAATYTTGATGCGTGGATTCCTATTGGTCAGACCAGCGTTGAATGGTTCTAGTCACTGGTATATTGTGTTTGAGTTTATGCCTATAAGACGGTAGGAGGAAGATGAGGTGATGGTCAGATTTGCCGAAGAGAGGGTGGGGGAGAGCTTTGTACGCATCGCAGAATATCAAGTTTATTACCCCTGCGCGTAGTGCAATAAATATGCTGATAGATTTTAGGTAGCCTTGTTCTCAAACTTGCTTTGTTAAAATCCCCAGCTCCAATAAATGCATCTTCAGGATATATGGTTTCCAGTTTACATAGAGTCCAGTGAAGTTCCTTGAGGGCTGTTTTGGTGTCTGCTTGAGGGGGAATGTACACCGCTGTTATGATAACTGACGGGGATTGTCTTGGAAGGTAATATGACCAGCATTTGATTGTAAGGAATTCTAGATCGGGTGAGCAGAAGGACTTGAGTTCCTGTATGTTGTTATGATTACACCATGAGTCGTTTATCATGAATCATAAACCCCCGCCCTTCCTCTTCCACAGAGAGTTGTTTATCTCTGTCGGAGCGATGCATGGAGAAGCCAGGTGGCTGAACTGATTCTGACAACATATCCCGACAACATATCCCGAGAGAGCCATGTTTCCGTGAAACAGAATGTTACAATCTCTGATGTCTCTCTGGAAGGCAACACTTGCTCGAATTTCGTCTACCTTATTGTCAAGAGACTGGAAATTGGCGAGTAGTATTCTCGGGAGTGGTGGGCGATGTGCAATTTCCTGGGGTAACAATGTAAGAAATAATACATAAAAAAACAAATACTGCATAGTTTCCTAAGGATTCGAAGCGAGGCGACCATCTCTGTCGGCGCCATGTGTATTTGACTGAGAGCAGACCAGTCCAGAAATCTGGCAGTGGCTTTTGAATAAATTACATTTTCACAGGACCGCTTGTTGCAATTTCGATGAGGCTCTCTTGTTCAAATAGGAAAGTACCTGCCTATTTGCGCACCCAACTCACTCAGGTGCTTCGCTATATCACATTTGACATTGTCCGGAAGCTTGAGTTCATTTGCACACAAAACATCCTACAATGATGGAAAGACCTGTGTGTTGTCCTTGTTAATGCAGACAGAGAAGTGCTCCAACTTCTTAAACCTTTTGTAGTCTTAACATTCTGGATACTCCCCTTGTTCTAAGGATAAAAAAATACACGCCTTCACTAAACCCCTAAATTAAACCCTCTTAATTGAATTTTAAACCCCAAATATATTTTGCATGAAGAAACAACCTGTCATTCATCACAAACGTTGTGAATATCTGGGTTTTCTCTCTTCATAATGCAGCATTTAATCAGTGGACACCACTCATTTTTATTACAACACACCTGTCATAATTGTTTTCTTTACTAAAGTAGAGGTTTATTATTATTATTATTGATAAAGGTACTACATAGATGTAAAAACAGTCATAATTGTTTTCTTTACTAATTACATAATTGTTCTCTTTTTTTTATCCTTAGGACTAGGGGATGGTAGGAGGTGTTCATAATGTTTTATATTCTCTGTCCATCTCTCTCTGTCCATCTCTCTCTCTGTCCATCTCTCTCTCTCTGTCCTTCTCTCTCTCTGTCCATCCCTCTCTGTCCATTTCTCTCTCTGTCCATCTCTCTCTCTCTGTCCATCTCTCTCTCTCTGTCCATCTCCCTCTCTCTGTCCATCCCATCTCTCTCCTCTACTCTCTCTCTGTCCATTCACATCTCTTCTTCTCGTCTCATGCTCTCTCTCTCTGTCATCTCTCTCTCTGTCCATCCTCTCTCTCTGTCCATCTCTCTGTCTCTCGTCTCCATCTCTCTTCTGTCCATCGTCTCTCTCTGTCCATCTCTCTCTCTGTCCATATCTCTCTCTGCATCTGTCTGTCATCTCTCTCTCTGTCCATACTCTCTCTCTCTGTCCATCTCTCTCTCTGTCCAACTCCTCTCTGTCTCTGTCCATCGCCTCCTCTCTCTCTGTCCATCTCTCTCTCTGTCCTCTCCTATCTCTGCCATCTCTATCTCTGTCCATCTCTATCTCTGTCATCTCTCTCTACTGTCTTCTCTCTCTTTCCCCTCTCTCTCTCTGTCCATCTCTCTCTCTGTCCATCTCTCTCTGTCCATCTCTCTCTCTGTCCATCTCTCTCTGTCCATCTCTATCTCTGTCCATCTCTCTCTCTCTCTGTCATCTCTCTCTGCCCATCTATCTCTCTCTGCCATCCATCTCTACTCTCTCTCTGTCCATCCCTCTCTCTCTGTCCATCTCTCTCTCTCTGTTCCATCTCTCTCTTTCTGTCTCTCTATCTCTGTCATCTCTTGTCCATCTCTCTCTCTGTCCATCTCTTTCTCTCTGTCCATCCCCTCTCTCTGTCTCCCTCTCTCTTTGTCCTCTCTCTCTCTCTGTCCATCTCTATCTCTGTCCATCTCTATCTCTGTCCATCTTCTCTCTCTGTCCATCTCTCTCTCTCTGTCCATCTCTCTCCTCTCTGTCCATCTCTCTCTTTCTGTCATCCTCTCTCTCTCTGTCCAAGTCTCTCTCTCTCTGTCCATCTCTCTCTCTCTGTCCATCTCTACTCGTCTCTCTGTCCATCTCTCTCTCTGTCATCTCTCTCTCTGTCCATCTCTCTTCTGTCTCTCTCTGTCCATCGCCTCTCTCTCTGTCCATCTCTTGCCATCTCCTTCTCTGTCCATGCTTTCTCTTGGTCCATCCTCTTATCTCTCGTCCATCTCTCTCTCTCTGTCCGATCTCTCTCTCTTCTGTCGCATCTCTCTCTCTCTGTCCATCTATATCTCTCTGTCATCTCTCTCTCTGTAAGTCTCTCTCTCTGTCCTTCTCTCTCTGTCCATCTCTCTCTCTCTCTGTCCATGACTATATCTCTGTCATCTCTCTCTCTGTCCATCCTCTCTCTTTGTCCTCTCTCTTCTGCCATCTCTCTCTCTCCTGTCCATCCTCTATCTCTGTCCATCTCTCTCTCTCTCTGTCCATCTCTCTCTCTTGTCCATTCTTCTCTCTCTGTCCATCTCTATCTCTCTGTCCATTCTCTCTCTCTCTGTCCACTCTCTCTCCATCTGTTCCCATTCTCTCTTCTGTCCACTCTCTCTTCTCTGTCGTCCCCTCTCTGTCTCTCTCTCTCTGTCCATCTCTCTCTGTCCATCTACTTCTCTCTGCCCATCTCTCTCTCTCTGTCCATGCCTCTCTCTGCCATGTCTCTCTCTCTGTCCATCTCTCCTCTCTGTCCATCTCTCTCCTCTGTCCATTCTCTCTCTCTGTCCATCTCTCTCTCTCATTCTCTCTCTCTGTGCATCCCTCTCTCTGTCATCTCTCTTCTGTCCATCTCTCTCTCTCTGTCCTCTCTCTCTCTTCTGTCCATCCCCCTCTCCTGTCCATCTCTCTCTTGTCCATCTCTCTCTCTCTCTATCTCACTCTCTCTGTCCATCGCTCTCATCTGTCCATCTTCTCTCTCTCTGTCCTTCTCTCTCTCTCTGTCCATCTCTCTCTCTCTGTCCTTCTCTCTTCTCTGTCATCTCTATCTGTCCATCTATCTCTCTCTGCCCATCTCTCTCTCTCTGTCCATCTCTCTCTCTGTCCATCTCTATCTCTCTGTCTGCTCTCTCTCTGTCCATCCTCTCTCTGTCATCTCTCTCTGTCCATCCCTCTCTCTGTCCATACCCTCTCTTCTTCTCTCTCCTCTCTCTCCTCTCCCTTCATCTGTCTCTCTCTGTCCATCTCCTCTCTTCTGTCATCTCTTCATCTCTCTGTCCATCTCTCTCTCTGTCATCTCTCCTCTCTGTCCATCTCCTTCCTCTGTCAATCTTCTCCCTCCTTGCTGTCCTACTCTCTCTCTGCTGTCATTCCCTCTCTCTGTCCATCCCTCTCTCTGTCCATCTCTCTCTGTCCATCCTCTCTCTGTCCATCTCTCTTTTGTCATCTCTCTCTGTCCTGTCATCTCTCTCTCTCTTCCATCCCTCTCTCTGTCATCTCTCTTTGTTCCCTCTCTCTGTCTGTCCTCTCTCTCTCTGTCATTCCTCTCTCTCTGTTCCATCCCTCTCTCTGTCCATCTCTCTCTGTCCATCTCTCTTGCCATCTTCTCTCTGTCCATCCTCTCTCTCTGTCCATCCCCCCTCTCTCTGTCCCTCCCTCTCTCTGTCAACTCCTCTCTCTGTCATCTCTCTCATCTGTCACCCTCTCTCTCTGTCCCCCTCTCTCTGTCCATCTCTCTCTCTCGTCCATCCCTCTCTCTCTCGTCCATCTCTCTCTCTGTCCACATCTCTTCTGTCTCTCTCTCTCTCTGTCTCACTCCCTCTCTCATCCTGTCCACCCTTCTCCTGCCTCTCTCTTGTCCATCTCTCTCTCTGTCCATTCTCTCTCTTTCCACCCTCCTCTCTCTGGTCCTCTCTCTCTCTGTCCATATCTTCTCTCTCTCCCATCTCTCTCTCTGTCCATCTCTCTCTCTCTGTCCATCTCTCTTCTCTGTCACTCTCTCCTTCTGTCATGACTCTCTCTCTTGTCTCATCTCTCTCTCTGTCCATCTCTCCCTCTCTCCTGTTCTCTCTCTCTCTGTCCTGTCTCTCTTCCTCTCTCTTCTCTGTCCATCTCTCTCTCTCTGTCCTCCCCTCCTCTGTCCATCTCCTCTCTGTCCATCTCTCTCTCTCCAATCTGCTCTCTGTCCATCTCTCTCTCTGTCCTCTATCTTCTCTCTTGTCCATCTCTCTCTCTGTCTCATCTCTCTCTCTGTCACTCTCTCTGCTCCTCTGTCTCATCTTCTCTCTCTGTCCATGCTCTCTCTCTGTCCATCTCTCTCTCTGTCCTCCTCTCTCTCCTCTTGTCCTTCTCTCTCTCTCTGTCCATCTCTCTCTCTCTTCATCTCCTCTCTGTCTTCCTCCTCTCTCTCTGTCCTCTCTCGTCTCTTCCTTTGTCTCTTCTCTCTGTCCATCATCTCTGTCCATCTCTCTCTCTCTGTCCATCTCTCTCTGTCCATCTCTCTCTCTGTCCGTCTACCCCCTCTTTCCTCCCTCCTCTCTGTCATCCCTCTTCTCTCTGTCATTCATCTCTCTCCTCTCTATCTCTCTGTCATTCTCTCTCTCTGTCCCTGCTCTCTCTCTCTCTCTCCTCTCTCTCCTCTCATACGCTCTCTCTGTCATCTCTATCTCTCTGTCCATCTCTCTCTCATAATTTGTCCATCTCTCTCTCTGTCCGTCCCCCTCTCTTTGTCCATCTCTCTCTTTGTCCATCGCTCTTCTGTCCATATCTCTATCTCTCTGTCCATCTCTCTCTCTCTGTCCATCTGTCTCTCTCTGTCCATCTCTCTTCTGTCCATCCCCTCTCTTCTGTCAATCTCTCTCTCTCTGTCCATTCTCTCTCTCTCTGTCCATCTCTTCTTTTCTCTGTCCATCTCCCTCTCCTGTCCATCATCCTCGTCTCTGTCCATCTCTCTCTCTTCTCTGTCCAATCCGCCCTCTCTCTGTCCACGCCCTCTTCTGTCCACAATCTCTCTCTGTCATGCCTCTCTCTTGTCCATCTCTCTCTCTGTCCATCTCTATCTCTGTCCATCTTCAATTCTTGTCCATCTCTCTCTCCTGTCCATCTCTATCTCTGTCCAACCCCCTCTCTCTGTCCATACTCTCTCTCTGTCCATCTCTCTCTCTGTCATCTCTCTCTCTACCATCTTCTCTCTGTCCCATCTCTCTCTCTCTGTCCCTCTCTCTTCTGTCCATCTCTCTCTCTGTCCATCTCTCTCTTCTGTCCAATCCTCTTCTCGTCCGAATTCCCCTCTTCTCGGTCCATTCCCCTCTCTCTGCCCATCTCTCTCTGCCATACTCTCTCTGTCCATACCTCTCTCTGTCCCATCTCTCTCTCTGTCCCATCTCTCTCTCTGTCCGTCCCCCTCTCTCTGTCCATCTCTCTCTCTGGGTCAATCCGCTCTTCTCTGTCATGCTTATCTCTGTTCATTCCTCAATCTCCTGTCCATCTCTCTCTCTGTCCATCTCTATCTCTGTCCAAACCCCCTCTCTCTGTCCTTAATATAAGTCCATCCTCTCCTTCTGTCCATCACTCATCTCTCTGTCCATCTCATATTCTGATAAATATAATATATATATAATAACTCTCTCCTCTGTTCCTCTCTCTCTCTGTCATCTCTCTCTCATACCTCATAATGTCCAATATAATCTCTGTCCATTCCCTCCTCTCTCCCATCTGTCTCTGTCCATACCTCTCTCTGTCCATCCTTCTCGTGTCCAATATAAACTCTCTCTCTGTCCATCTCTCTCTCTGGTCGTAACCCATATCTGTCCACAAATCATCTCTCTCTGTCAATCCCGACTCTCTCGTCCATCTCTATCTCTGTATATAATATATATAATACTCTCTCTCTGTCCACTCTAATATAATAGAATACAACCCCTCTCTCTGTCCATCTCTCTCTCTGTCCATCTCTCTCTTGTCATCTCTCTATCGTCCATCCTCTTCTCTGTCCATCTCTCTCTCTCTGTTCCATAACTCTCAAATGTGTCCATTCTCTCCATCTGTCATCTCTTCTCCTGGTCCATCCCCTCTCTCTGTCCATTCCCCTCATCTCCACGTCCATTCCCCTCTCTCTGCCCTCTCTCTCTCTGTCCATACCTCTCTATATAGTCCATCCTCTCTCTGTCCATTCTCTCTCTGTCCATCTTCTCTCTGTCCGTCCCCTCTCCTCTGTCCATAAAATATCTCTCTGTCAATTCCCGCTCTCAAATGTTCCATTCTCTATAATAGATCCATCTCTCAATCTCTGTCCATACTCTCTCTCTGTCCCATCTCTATCTCTGATACAACCATATATAATCTGTCATCTCTCTTCTGTCCATCTCTCTCTCTGTTCATTACTCTCTCTCTGTCCATCCCTCTCTCTCCTTCCCATCTCTCTTCTGTCAATCTCTCTCTCTGTCCATTCCCCTCTCCTAGATATATCGCATATATAATAGATATATACGCCTCTTCTATATATATATCTCTGTCCATCTCTCTCTGTCAATATATATAGTTCATGAAACCCTTCATAGAGAGTCCATCTCATATCTCTGTCCATTCTCTCTCTGTCCGTCCCCCTCTCTCTGTCCATCTTCTCTCTCTGTCATCCCGGTCTCTCTGTCCATCTCTCTCTCTCGTCCTTCTCTCTCTGTCCATCTCTCTCTCTGTCCCTTCTTCTCTCTTCCATCCCTCTCTCTGTAAACATCCTCTTCCTGTCCATCTCTCTCTTCTGTCAATCCCGCTCTCTCTGTCCATCTCTCTCTCTGTCCTTCTCGTCTCTCTGTCCGTCCCCTCTCTTTTGTCCATTTCTCTTTCTGTCCATCGCTCTCTCTCTGTCCATCCCACTCCTCGTCCATAGCCATCTCTCGTTTGTCCATCTCTCTCTCTGTCAATCTCATCTCTCTCCTGTCCATCTATATCTCTCTGTCCTCTCTCTCTCTCTGTCCAACTTTTCTCTCTGTCCGTCCCTCTCTCTTTGCCATCTCTGCTCTCTGTCCGTCCCCTCTCTTTCCATCTCTCTCTGTCTGTCATCTCTCTCTCTCTGTTCACCTCTTCTCTCTCTGTCCCATATCTCTCTCTTGGTCCATCACCCTCTCTCTGTCCATCTCTCTCTCTCTCTGTCCTCTCTCTTCTGGTCCATCTCCTTCTCTCTTCATCCCCTCTCTCTGGTCCATCTCTCTTTTCTCGTCCATCTTCCCTCTCTCTGTCACATCCTCTCTCTGTCCATCTCTCTCTCTCTGTCCACCCTCTCTCTGTCCATATCTCTTGTCCATCCTCTCTCTCTGTCGCACTCTCTCTCTCTGTCCATCCCCCTTCTCTCGTCCATCTCTCTCTGTCCATCCCCTCTCGTCTGTCAATCTTCTCTCTCTGTCCATGCTCTCTCTTCTGTCCATCCTCTCTCTCTCTGTCTCATCTATATCTCTTGTCCATCTGTCTCGTCTCTGTCCATGCTCTCTTCTGTCCCATCTCTCTCTCTGTCCATACTCTCTCTCGTCTGTCATCCCCTCTCTCTGTCCCATCTCTATTCTGTCCATCTCCCTCTCTCTGTCCATCTCTCTCTCTGCCATTCTCTCTCTCCTGTCCATCTCTCTCTCTGTCCATCTCTCTCTCTCTTCCATCCCCCTCTCTCTGTCCATCTCTTCTGTCCATCCCCTCTCTCTGTCAATCCTCTCTCTCTGTCCATCTCTCTCTCTGTCATCTCTCTCCTCTCCTGT
>NW_019948067.1:19355-28475 GCF_002910315.2 Salvelinus sp. IW2-2015
ACCATTGTACTGGCCTGTTATGTGGAGTAGTTTGATACATCTTATTGCTTTGTTATCGTTTGTCACCAGTCGTCTCAGCAACAATTGTTTGATATCCTCCATTCCTTAGTTATTCATGCAGCACTTTGAGAGCAAGCATCCCCAATGCCCCCAGAGCTGGATGATGCTGAGGCTTAAAAGACCAACACACACAATGGACCTACAGCTGGTTTAGATGCTCTCATCATTCAGACTCCCAGTATACATGTTAGAAGCAAACTCTTGCCCTATGCTAAAGTTGTATTTGTATGACTCAATATGTGGATATGTTGTTACTCATCGCCTTTCATGTTGTGTCACAGACACAGTGACCACGATTTGAGCGCTGCAACTGGAACTAAATGGGTCAAGAGACAAAAACACTGAGACTCCTGGACACGTTGTAACAATTGTATTTTGCATTTGACCATTTCAAGAAATGTCTAAATATATATAAAAGCATTCCTCTGCCTATTTGATCCATTCAGAAGGAAAGCAGTGAATACCTTTTGTGTGTGTAGATATGTATGTGAATGTAGCAGAAAAGAGTACTCATGCGTTACATTCCGTCTATACGATACCAGACTAATGCATACTTATAAGTATTTTCAAATGCATTTCCAACATACTGCAATGCTATGTAGCTGAAGAGTGGTGACACTGTCTAGGATAGGAGTGTCAATCAGTTTCTGGAGGTCTGTGTTCACTGGCATTTACTCTCACTTCTGCAATAAATATTTCTAGTTTATTTTATTACAAATATAGAGTACACAGCCTCCATAAATATATTAACATGACACATTCCTGTGTATTGGATCCTCTGTACATAGAAAAATGGCTAAAAAAATTGAATTTGCATTTTCCATTGCTACTAAGGGTGTACTGGTTACAGGAGAACTAAAGAAATGCACAAACTTATAGTCCATATATTTAGTGTTTTAATTTACCATGTGTAGTACATCTAAAAAGAGACAATGAGAAATTCATGGTTCAACAAGACAACATAGGCCATCTAAAGGGTAGAAATGTTAGCATTGTACTTATGTCACAGTACTTTACAGCTTTGATTGGATACATAGAATATATGACAAAGGGTGATGAATTATCTGAATACTGTAGATTTGGAATAGTTTAAGAGGTGAAGTATGGTTATCCTTCTTTATGAAAGAGGCACATGGGTGTTATTCATATACCAGTCTCATAACTCAAAATCAATATATTATACTGAACAAATATATAAACGCCACATATTAAGTGTTGGTCCCATGTTTCATGAGCTGAAATAAAAGATCCCAGAAATGTTCCATATGTACAAAAAGCATTATTTCTTTCAAATGTTGGCACCAATTTCTTACATCCCTGTTAGTAGCATTTCTCCTTGCCAAGATAATCCATCCACCTGCTGACTGCAGGAATGGCCACCAGAAGCTGTTGCAAGAGAATTTAATATTCCTTTCTCTACCATTGTCGTTTTAGAGAATTTGGCTGTATATCCAACCGGCCTCAAAACCGCAGCCACGTGTAACCACGCCAGCCCAGGACCTCCACATCCGGCTTCTTCACCTGCGGATCGTCTGAGATCAGACACCCGGATAGCTGATGCAACTGGGATTGCACAACTGAAGAATTTCTGCACAAACTGTAAGAAACCGTCACAGGGAAGGCCATCTGCGTGCTTGTCATACTCACCAGGGTCTTGATCTTACTGCAGTTCGGCATCATAACTGACTTCAGTGGGCAAATGCTCACCTTCGATGGTCACTGGCACGCTGGAGAAGTGTGCTCTTCAAGATGAATCCCGCGTCGCATTGGCGAGCGGTTTGCTGATGTCAATGTTGTGAACAGAGTGCCTATGGTGGCAGTGGTATAGGCAGGCATAAGCTACGGACAACGAACACAATTGCATTTTATCGATGGCATTTGAATGCACAGAGATACTCGCTATGAGATCCTGAGGCCCATTGCTGCCAGTAATCCTCTGCCATCATCAATCCATGTTAAATGCGCGGGTCCCATTTCGCAAGGATCTGTACACAATTCCTGGGAGCTGAAAATGTCCCTAATTCTTCCATGTCCTGCATACTCACAAGCATGTTTGGGATGCTCTGGATCGACGTGCACGACAGCATGTTCCACTTCCCGCAACTTTAAAAAACATTGAAGACGAGTGGGACAACATTCCACAGGCCTCAATCAACAGCCTGATCAACTATGCTAAGGAGATGTGGGCTCCCGAAATGGGCAGCGGTCTAAGTTACTGCATCTCAGTCAAGAGGCGTCACTGCAGTCCCTGGTTGGAATCCAGGCTGCATGATATCCGGTCACGATTGGAATCCCATAGGGCGGCGCACAATTGGCCCAGCGTCGTCGGTTTGGCCGGGGTAGGCCGACATTGTAAGATAAGAATGACTTGCCTAGTTAAATAAAAAAAAACAAAAACGTATTAACTTAAATGTGTCCCGCTGCATGAGGCAAATGGTGGACACCAGATACTGACTGGTTTTCTGATCCACTCTCCTATCTTCATTTTAAAGGTATTTTACCAAAAGCCATCATGATTCCAGGTCATGTGAATCCATAGATTAGCGGCCTAAAGAACATATTTTAATGACTGATTTCCTTATATGAACTTAACTCTAAAACCATTGAAATTGTTGCATGTTGCTTTATATTTTTGTTCAGTGTAAATACATACTATTTCTCCGCATATTGCCAGATTATTGCTATCAACTGCTGGTTGCAAGGTATATTACCCTGTTGTATTCTTTTGGAACAATGGTAGTGAAGTTTATTAAAATGATGTAGAATAGATGGGCCACACAGATGTCACAGGCATCCACAGGTCTTGACCACCATGTTGCGAGCTTCTTTAGGATCACATTGTTGTTATCGTCGTAGAAGAGTACAGAGATGGGACTGAGCTTGGTGGGTGCGCAGCACGCTTTTGGAACCTCATTCTGGCTTCAAAAGGTGAACCTGCCATGAAAAAGGTCAGACTGACTTATTCATACATACACTTTGATATAATCAATGATAATATCCTGTTTTATAAAAGAGATATGGATTATTTATTATGCAGATGCTTCAGTGCTCTCTATATCTCAGTGGGCTGTGGCTTCGCCCCCTTGTCTGAATGTGGTCAATATGTTTTAACCCCGGGGTTGTCTGTGCTCCACAAGACTTTATAGCAAATGAGGCAAAGCCTAGACTTTCAGAAGTACAACAACTTCCATGAAAACAAGCTAAACATTTCAATGGGCATTGACCTAGCTAGTGACTTAAAAAAACAACATTTGGTATTTTTATTTTTATATTATAACACACACACATAGGAAAGCCTCTGCTGACAAAATAGGGGTCAATAGAATTAGAATGATGACCAGGAATTGTATAGGATTCTAATGGTAACCATAGATGTTCCAAACTCATTTCTATGGCAACACAGCTGTCATTTTGTAAAACAACAATTTTCAAATATTTGTGTGCCATGAGACATCTAACCGTTAGAACATATCGGCGTTCTATTGAACGTTTCTGTTCGAAAAACAAGAACAACTTCAATTTGCTGTTCAACAACAACAAACTTGACTGATTTTTGAAGACCTGAGATTGAAACATCGACTGGAAAATGCCTGGTGCTTTTCAAGATTGACGGAGAGAGTGCGAGGACGTCGGCAGCCTTCTGCGTCGACAGGTTGTTCAAAATTCATTTGTGGGTTGTTTTTGTTGTCTTTTTCCGTTTTGCAGGGTTCGCATCGTCGGGAGGTGGACAGCGACAGCGACTTCGAAGAGGGTATGTGGAGTTTTAACGTCTTATTTTACCACATCAACATTGACAATTTAATATGTGAAATGTTGTGTATTCTGTAATCCTGACTTGCAAGCTAACGTTTAACTTTAGTAATTGTTGCTAAGCGATGCACTTTGCTAGTAGTACTAGCTAGGGTGCTACGTTTTACGTCCTAATAATTGGTTGTTTTCCTTTTCCTAATTTTAGAATCAACTGTACTGGATGAGGTCCAGTTGGATGTGCCACTGCTGCAGTTTCCTTCATGTCCAGGATGCTGCCATCATCCTTGAGGATGGTCCGACTATCCTTGAGGTACACTTTTCAGAACGTTTTTTGTTTTATTGTTTGAAAAGTATCCCACATATTCATTCTTTAAAACTCTTTGTTGTCTGCTTTAGGAGGCCACTGGTAATTGGCAGCTGATACCGATTAGGTTCAGCCCCCTGTACTGTGGGCTGTTTGTGATCAGGGTAAGAGAAGCACACAGAGTCACGATCACCGTTACAATGTTTGCTGTTTCTAACCTGAATGTATTGTAATGTCACCCCCCTCTTGTGCAGAACAATGCCGGTCGGTGGCTAAAGCTTGGAGAACTTTGCAGTTCATCAGCCCCATTATACCTACATGCGTGGGGGATCCCAGGTATGTGTCTTTGTAACTACCTAGTCCTAATCTACATTGTCAGAGTTCATGTGATCTTGATGGAAAGTGTTCAGGCGATGGCTGATGTTGTTTTGTGTTGATGTTACTTGTTGTTTCTCTCCACAGCAGGTGGTGGTGAGGATGCACATGTGAGTAGGTTCGAGGCCTGGGAGACTCAACTGTGTGTGGCCATCTCCAAGGAGACCGCCAGGCTTAGTCCAGAGGGCATCCCCTACTGTGTCACCAAGGTGCAGTCCGTCACTTGGATCCAGGTAAGATGTAAATACTACTGAAATAGTATTAGATTAGGCTTTTCTTTCACTTATTCCATTTGGCCTTAACATGTCGTCTCTCTCTTCAGTATGTGGCTGCAGGGTGACCCAGTATGCATCCTCACCTCCGCCACGAGACGTCTGTGGCGTACGCTTGGCTTGCTACCAGGTAATAAAAGGTTTTTCGATGTATATAGAATACCAATTACTGGGGCATTTTTTCTCATTAGATATGCTCTGTTTTCTAATAAGGTGTGTGTGTGGTAAACAGGTGTGTTGTGTGTGTTTTGGAGCAGCAGACTGAGTCTCGGTTGTGTACGCCACTCTCCACATGGGCTGGACGGGCTGCTCTCCTCCTCGCGTGGTCGGAGGCTGCCTCCGTCTCTACGCCCACCAATCAGCGTTCACTGAGCCAGAGCCTGAGGGCCACAACTGCTATGAGTCAGATGTTAGACACACAGCTACACATTCTATTGACTTAAGTAGCATTAAGATCCTTCCATTGACCCATTGTTTGTCATGTCATTGCATTGGTCACTGATGTTGAATGTTTGTTCTGTTGTTGTAGGGCTGGAGGAGGACCTGCTGCCTGAGAGAGGGAGGTTCCTCTGCTAAAGTGAGTTCCCTTAAATGTCTGTGTAGTCTGGGCTGTCAGATGCTGAAGGATAGTGGTCACCATGCTGTTATCCCCATTGACTCTAATGGTTGACATGCTCCATTCCCTCCCTCCCACAGCCTCTACTTACCACCAAGAGAGTGGAGGACATCGCCCTGAGGCTCGTTCCCTGCCGCCAGGCCTTCACTGTTGAGTGGACCCACTTTTTTCTCTCTGTATCTTCTTGTTCTCTCTGTCTCTTAGAGGAAGATGGGTGCTCACCCTAACTATTCCCTCTTCTCTAGACACTGCTTGGTTCCACCTTGAGCAGGAACTATCTGTTTGTGGCGGGAAAGGTCCTAATGGGCGCCACTGGTCAGGCCCACCACATTGGTAACTCACTAACTCATTATTCATTCAAGGGAAAGAGAGCGTCCTCAGTGGGAAATGTTCTCTCACTAACATCAATGCTCTTTGCTTTGTGATAGGACGAGGCCGAATTCATCCGTGCCTATAAACGACTTTGTGGACTACCTGAGTGACCCCTCCAAGAAGATTGACATTGAGAGGGAGCTGGCTGAGGCAAAGGTGAGTTCATTAACTCTTTCATGTCTCACTTTGAGTTTTCCACATGCATGTATTTTATACATCACAGTATCTGATCTTTTTTGAAATCTCCTGTTTTCTTGTCCTAGATCCATCATGTTAACCTGATAGATGTCCTCTTTGAACTGGTGATGTTTGGGATGATGACAGCTCAGAAGTCCCTGATGGTGGTAAGTAGCATCTCACTGGTACATTGTTTCGATGTCTCTCTCTTGGCATTCACTTCAATTCTCTCTCCTCTCGTTTCCTTTAGCACCCTGGTGGGTTCATGGAGCGTCTGTACGCTCTCCTGTACTCCTTCCTGCCCGCTGCTGCCAGCATTGAGCCAAAGGCTGAGAGATACCTGCTGCTGCTCAATGTAAGAGTCAAGAGTTTACTTCCTTATTCCTAGTTTACTTTTTCCTGATTAAAAAGGTTTCAATGACGTTTTACAGGGAGTAACTCTCATTGTCTCTTTCCTCTTGATAAGCTAGTAACTCAGAGCCATTATCTATGTGTTGTGTGGTGTTCTCTTCAGGGTGGGCTGATGGCTCTGCTAGATGACATGTTTGGGCAGCAGCTGGCCTGGTACTTTAACCCAGTGTCTCTGGTCACTGAGCTCTCCAGACTCCTGGAGTACCACCTGGAAACCTCATGGCCAGCATGTAGTCTACTGCAGATAGATCTGAAACGCCACCCTCCTCTCTCTCCACCTTCTTCCTTCCTCTCTCTCTCTCTCTGTCCATCTCTCTCTCTCTTCATCTCTCTCTCTCTCTCAGGATTATGAGGACTTGAAGTGCTTCGTTGAACCGTGATTAGTTAACACCATTAAATTAATGTATTCTCTTGTTTTTCTCTCCCCACAGGATTCTTGTGACACTTTGCCACTAACAGGGATCTAGACACTAATGCACTACATTACTTTGCACTGAATTTTACATTTTTAATAAAATAACTAGTAGTTCAAAAGCATTTGGTCTCTGTCTTTTCATTTACTTGATTATTTCATCACAATTTCCTCTTCCTGGAAATATGAGGCTATATTACATGAACAATTATGCTTTATTCTTTAGATATGGAATAAACAACAACGTTTAGTTGATTTACAGGTACTACAGGCCCACACTTTATTGTATGTGATGTGTGATACTGTACTGACTCTAACAAGCTGTCGAAAGTAGTTCTACAGGGATGCTGGCCCATGTTGACTCCAATYCTTCCCACAGTTGTGTCAAATTTGTTCAATGTCTTTTGGGTGGTTAAGAGTCTGCCATTGTAGACTTTTACTTAAAATTTTCCATATTTCCCATTAATGTCTGAGCCAATTACCGTCTTTCCCACTGAAACCAATGTTATCGTTCATGTGAGAGAGGGTGTAGTAGTGCATACTGACCACTAGTTGGATCATAGCGTGGTTGGTGGCGTTCATGCAGGAAACCAGAGGGTATAATAATGTTTACATCACTGTTTAGAGGACAATTTGTAAGAGACAGCTAGCTAGTCCTACGTTTTGAATTGTTGCATTTTGTTTTAAGTGGGTCGCCACGCGGTAAGTGTAATGCAATACTTTTTTGTTAAAAACGTCAATCAATTAAATGTATTTATAAAGACCTTTTACATCAGCCGACTTCGTCAATAGAAATCAATAGAATGGGGGTTAAATGTTTGTGGTGTAGCGCTGTTTGAAGTAACACTATTRACACTTGGAATAACACGGTTGGTTAGAAGAACTTGTAGCGGAATTACATTTTTATCTTGGAATGTCAGGTGTTGATTTCGGTAGGAAACAGACAACTTTTTTGTTATTTAACTTCAAACGAATCACGTAGGATATCAACAGTGACAACGGTTGGCTGCTATTTAAGTGACAGTTTGACTGTATTGGTGTGTGGCCATCGACTTTTATAGAGAGACAGTGTTTAATTTTCTGTGCCATTTCATTAACTTATGTGGCATTTCTAAGTCCTGCATAACCCAGCGCGTGTGACAAAATCATCGGAACAAAACAAAATATATTGATCTGTTTTAAGCAATCAATCATATGTCATCTTGAAAACTATACACTTTTATACTAGCATCAACAATCTGAGGTGAAATGGATGTGTAATTCCACAAGATTTTATGGGGTGAAAATGCAGGCTTGTGGGAAATTAGTGTAATATATAATTTACTATGGCAAAATAATTTAACATGTAAATTTAAGATGATAGTATGTTGCCCACTCACAAACTATTGCAACAATGACATCTCTTTCTCACTCATTTAACCATTTAGAGAGTAAAATGCTCTCAAACCCAATTTAACTGGGCGCTCTAGACTAGAGCCTCCATAGTCTGTYCAGCAGCCTGAACGTTTGACATCCCTACCTTTTAGATTTCTCTTCGTGTCTAGACCATTGTACTGGCCTGTTATGTGGAGTAGTTTGATACATCTTATTGCTTTGTTATCGTTTGTCACCAGTCCGTCTCAGTCAACAATTGTTGATATCCTCCATTCCTTAGTCATTCATGCAGCACTTTGAGAGCAAGCATCCCCAATGCCCCCAGAGCTGGATGATGCTGAGGCTTAAAAGACCAACACACACAATGGACCTACAGCTGGGTTAAGATGCTCTCATCATTCAGACTCCCAGTATACATGTTAGAAGCAAACTCTTGCCCTATGCTAAAGTTGTATTTTGTATGACTCAATATGTGGATATGTTGTTACTCATCGCCTTTCATGTTGTGATTCACAGACAACAGATGACCACGATTAGAGCGCTGCAACTGGAACTAAATGGCGTCAAAAGACAAAATACTGAGACTCCTGGACACGTTGTAACAATTGTATTTTGCATTTGACCATTTCCAAGAAATCGAAATATATATAAAAAGCATTCCTCTGCCTATTTGATCCATTCAGAAGGAAAGCAGTGAATACGTTTTGTGTGTTGTGAGAGAATATGCATTTCCGTCTATACAGATACCAGACTAATCATACTTATAAGTATTTTCAAATGCATTTCCAACATACTGCCATGCTATGTAGCTGAAGAGTGGTGACACTGTCTAGGATAGGAGTGTCAATCAGTTTCTGGAGGTCTGTGTTCACTTGGCATTTACTCTCACTCTGCAATAAATATTCTAGTTTATTATTACAATATAGTAGTACACAGTCCTCCATAAATATATTAACAATGACACATTCCTTATATTGGATCCTCTGTACAATCTCTC
>NW_019948068.1:0-2627 GCF_002910315.2 Salvelinus sp. IW2-2015
TTTGTGTGATGTATTGTTGTCTCTACCTTCTTGCCCTTTGTGCTGTTGACTGTGCCCAAAAATGTTTGTACCATGTTTAGTGTTGCTACCATGTTGTTGTCATGTGGTGCTGCTACCATGTTGTGTTGTCATGTGTTGCTGCCTTGCTATGTTGTGGTCTTAGGTCTCTCTTTATGTAGTGTTGTGTCTCTTGTCTTGATGTGTGTTTTGTCCTATATTCTTATTTTATTTCGTATTTATCTTTAATCCCAGCCCCCGTCCCCGCAGGAGGCCTTTTGCCTTTTTGTAAATAAGAATTTGTTCTAAACTGACTTGCCAAGTTAAAAAAAGGTTAAATAAAATAAGGACATTTAAAATAGCCTTGTATCACAGCCATCAGATCATCACTTGGAAAATGGATGGTATTAACTGATCTTTAAAATGTAAAACTAATAATACCAACGTTACGATATACAGAATATATAGAAAGATAATCCACGTCAAATATTCTTATGTCAATGTTTATACACAGAAGAGACAGTCCATGTAAATGGGCCCTTACATTTGGAAATAAAACATTTTCTAAAATATTTTCATTTATATAAACAAATTCATACTTGATCATATTTTGGTTGCCAGTCGTTCGTTCCATCAGTTTGATATTTACGGATGCCGACCCAGTCCTTCGTTCCATCAGTTTGATATTTACGGACGCCGACCCAGTCGTTCGTTCCAAATTCCTCCCTCGTTTCTTACTTTAGTCACCATCATGCTGTCAAATCCTCCCTCATGTTTCAGTTTTAGTGGTGTCTATCTGTCAAATCCCTCCCTCATGTTTCTAGTTTAGTGTAGCTATGCTGTCCAAATCCTCCCTCATGTTTCTAGTTTAGTGGTCTATTGTTGTCAAATCCCCCCTCCGTCGTTCTTAGTTTAGTGTGCTATCGGTCAAATCCTCCCTCATGTTTCTAGTTTAGTGCTATGCTGTCAAATCCTCCCTCATGTTTTCTAGTTTTATGTGCTATGCTGTCAAATCCTCCCTCATGTTTCTAGTTTAAGTGTGCTATGCTGTCAATCACTCCTCCCTCATGTTTCTAGTTTAGTGTGCTATGCTGTCAAATCCTCCCTCATGTTTCTAGTTAGTGGTGCTGTATGCTGTCAACATCCTCCCTCATGTTTCTATTTAGTGTGCTCATCGCTGTCAACATCCTCCCTCATGTCCTATTTTAGTCCTATGCTGTCCAAATCCTCCCTCATGTTTCTAGTTAGTGTCACCTTATGCTTCAACATCCTCCCCTTTCATTTCTATTTAGTGTAGCTGTGCTGTCAAATCCTCCCTCATGTTTCAGTTTTAGTGCTCTTGCGTCAAATCCTCCCTCATGTTTCTAGTTTAGTGCGCTATGCTTGCGTCAAATCCTCCCTCATGTTTCTAGTTTAGTGTGCTATGCTGTCAAATCCTCCCTCATGTTTCAGTTTAGTGGTGCTATCTGTCCAAATCCTCCCTCATGTTCTAGTTTAGTGTGCTCTTAGCTGTCAATCCTCCCTCATTTCTAGTTTATGTGCTATGCTGTCAAATCCTCCCTCATGTTTCTAGTTTAGTGTCACTGCTGTCAAATCCTCCCTCATGTTTTCTAGTTTAGTGTCCTATGCTTGTCAAATCTCCCTCATGTTTCTAGTTTAGTGCGTGCTATGCTTGTCAAATCCTCCCTCATGTTTCTAGTTAGTGTCACTATGCTGTCACATCCTCCCTCATGTTTCTAGTTTAGTGTTCTATGCTGTCATATCCTCCCCCAGTTTCTAGTTTAGTGTGCTCTATTGCTGTCAAATCCTCCCTCATGTTTCTAGTTTAGTGGCACTCTATGCTGTCAATATCCTCCCTATTTCTAGTTTAGTGTGCTATTGCTGTCAAATCCTCCCTCGCTGTTTCTACGTTTAGTCGTGCTATGCCTGTCCAAATCCTCCCTCGGTTTCTAGTTTAGTGTGCTGTGCTGTCACATCCCCTCCCTCGTTTCTAGTTTTCACCAGCTGATTTCAGCTACTGATTTTTTTAATTTGATTGTCATTTTGGCAGTTCTCTAGCAACAAGCTATCTAGCTAGCTTCTAGCCCTCGTGTTTGATATGCATTGCATTCTCCTCATAATAAACAGTCCAGTCGTCACAAGTTGTCCTGATGAGATGCGCGCCTATACCAGGCAAAATGAGGCATCATCAGATCATTGTTATAATATGTTGCCAAAATGTACAGATGTCAACAGAAAACATCTACATTCTGCTGCAGAGATTGTGACTGTGTTAGCCATACGCTAGCTGGCTGCTAGCTAGCAAACAAGGGATAAGAACGTTGCCAGCAACAGAACGTAAAGAACACAGACCTGCGGTCCGCATCCGTACAATACCAAACGACTGAACGAAGGACGGTCGGCGTCATCTAGGAACGACTGGTCCATCGTAAACTATCAAACTGATGGAACGAACACGGACTGGTCGGCGCATTCCGTAAATATCAAACGATGGAACATAGCACTGGCGTCTCGCCCGTAAATATCAAACTGATGGAACGACAGGATCTGGCGCGGCGTCCCCGTAATATTCAAACTGATGGACAACGAACGACTGGTCGGCGTCCGTAAATATCAAACTGATGACCGGA
>NW_019948068.1:6644-21801 GCF_002910315.2 Salvelinus sp. IW2-2015
GATATTTACGGACGCCGACCCAGTCGTTCGTTCCATCAGTTTGATATTTACGGACGCCGACCCAGTCGTTCGTTCCATCAGTTTGATATTTACGGACGCCGACCCAGTCCTTCGTTCCATCAGTTTGATATTTACGGATGCCGACCCAGTCCTTCGTTCTTTACGTTCTGTTGCTGGCAACGTTCTTATCCCTTGTTTGCTAGCTAGCCAGCCAGCTAGCTATGGCTAACACAGTCACAATCTCTGCAGCCAATGTAGATGTTTTCTGTTGACATCCTGTACATTTGGCAACATATATAACAATGATCTGATGATGCCTCATTTTGCCTGGTATAGCGCCATCTCATCAGGACACTTGTCGACACTGACTGTTTATTATGAGGAGAATGCAATGCATATCAAACACGAGGCTAGAAGCTAGCTAGATAGCTTGTTGCTAGCAAACCTGCCAAAATGACAATCAAATTAAAAAATATCAGTAGCTGAAATCAGCTGGTGAAACTAGAAACGAGGGAGGATGTGACAGCACAGCACCACTAAACTAGAAACACGAGGGAGGATTTGACAGCATAGCACCACTAAACTAGAAACACGAGGGAGGGATTCGACAGCAATAGCACCACTAAACTAGAAACATCGAGGGAGGATTGACAGCATAAGCACCACTAAACTAAAACATGAGGAGATTTGACAGCATAGCACCACTAAACTAGAAACATGAGGGAGATATTGACAGCATAGCACCACTAAACTAGAAACATGAAGGGAGGATGTGACAGCATATGACACTAAACTAGAAAACATGAGGGAGGATTTGACAGCATAGCACCACTAAACTAGAAACATGAGGAGGATTTGACAGCATAGCGCCACTAAACTAGAAACTGAGGGAGGATTTGACAGCACAGTGACACTAAACTAGAAACATGAGGGAGGATTGACAGCATAGCACCACTAAACTAGTAACATGAGGGAGGATGTGACAGCATAGCACCACTAAACTAGAAACATGAGGAGGATTTGACAGCTCAGTGACACTAAACTAGAAACATGAGGAGGATTTGACAGCATAGCACACTAAACTAGTAACATGAGGGAGGATTTGACAGCATAGCACACTAAACTAGAAACATGAGGGAGGATTTGACAGCATAGCGCCACTAAACTAGAAACATGAGGGAGGATTTGACAGCACAGCACCACTAAACTAGTAACATGAGGGAGGATTTGACAGATAGTGACACTAAACTAGAAACATGAGGGAGGATTTGACAGCATAGCACCACTAAACTAGAAACATGAGGAGGATTTGACAGCATAGCACCACTAAACTAGAAACATGAGGGAGGATTGACAGCATAGCACCACTAAACTAGAAACATGAGGGAGGATTTGACAGCATAGCACCACTAAACTAGAAACACGAGGGAGGATTTGACAGCATAGCACCACTAAACCTAGAAACACGACAGGGAGGATTTGACAGCATAGCACACTAAACTAGAAACATGAGGAGATTTGACAGCATAGCACCACTAAACTAGAAAACATGAGGAGGGGATTTGACAGCATAGCACCACTAAACTAGAAACACGAGGGAGGATTGACAAGCATAGCACCACTAAACTAGAAACATGAGGGAGGATTGACAGCATAGCACCACTAAACTAAAAACATGAGGGAGGATTTGACAAGCATAGTGACACTAAAACTAGAAACATGAGGGAGATTTGACAGCATATGACACTAAACTAGAAACATGAGGGAGGATTTGACAGCATAGCACCACTAAACTAGAAACATGAGGGAGGATTTGACAGCATATGACACTAAACTAGAAACACGAGGAGGATTTGACAGCATAGCACCACTAAACTAGAAACATGAGGGAGGATTGACAGCATAGTGACACTAAACTAGAAACATGAGGGAGGATGTGACAGCATAGTGACACTAAACTAGAAACATGAGGAGGATTTGACAGCATAGCACACTAAACTAGAAACATGAGGAGGATTTGACAGCATAGCACCACTAAACTAAAACATGAGGAGGATTTGACAGCATAGCACCACTAAACTAGAAACATGAGGGAGGATTGACAGCATAATGACACTAAACTAAAACATGAGGGAGATTTGACAGCATAGTGACACTAAACTAGAAACATGAGGGAGGATGTGACAGCATAGCACCACTAAACTAAAACATGAGGGAGGATTGACAGCATAGACACTAAACTAGAAACTGAGGAGGATTGACAGCATAGTGACACTAAACTAGAAACATGAGGGAGGATGTGACAGCATAGCACCACTAAACTAGAAACATGAGGAGGATTTGACAGCATAGTACACTAAACTAGAAACATGAGGAGGATTGACAGCATAGCCCACTAAACTAGAAACATGAGGGAGGATTTGACAGCATAGCACCACTAAACTAGAAACATGAGGGAGGATTTGACAGCATAGTGACACTAAACTAGAAACATAGGAGGATTTGACAGCATAGTGACACCTAACTAGAAAACATGAGGGAGGATTGACAGCATAGCACCACTAAACTAGAAACATGAGGGAGGATTTGACAGCATAGCACCACTAAACTAGAAACATGAGGAGGATTTGACAGCATAGCACCACTAAACTAGAAACATGAGGGAGGATTTGACAGCATAGCACCACTAAACTAGAAACATGAGGGAGGATTTGACAGCATAGCACCACTAAACTAGAAACAGAGGAGGATTGACAGCATAGCACACTAAACTAGAAACATGAGGGAGGATTTGACAGCATAGTGACACTAAACTAGAAACATGAGGGAGGATTGACAGCATAGCACCACTAAACTAGAAACATGAGGGAGGATTTGACAGCATAGCACCACTAAACTAGAAACATGAGGAGGATTGACAGCAACAGCACCACTAAACTAGAAACATGAGGAGGATTTGACAGCATAGTGACCACTAAACTAGAAACATGAGAGGTTGACAGCATAGCAGCCACTAAACTAGAAACATGAGGGAGGATTTGACAGCATAGCACACTAAACTAGAAACATGAGGGAGGATTTGACAGCATAGCACCACTAAACTAGAAACATGAGGGAGATTTGACAGCATAGGCACTAAACTAGAAACATGAGGAGGATTGACAGCATAAGACACTAAACTAGAAACATGAGGGAGATTGACAGCATAGCACCACAAAACTAGAAACATGAGGAGGATTTGACAGCATAGCACCACTAAACTAGAAACATGAGGGAGGATTTGACAGCATAGCACCACTAACTAGAAACATAGGGGAGACGCATAGCGCCACTAAACTAGAAACATAGGGAGGATTTGACAGCATAGCACACTAAACTAGAAACACGAGGGAGGAATTTGACAGCATAATGACACTAAACTAGAAACATGAGGGAGGATTTGACAGCATAGCACACTAAACTAGAAACATGAGGGAGGATTTGACAGCATAGCACCACTAAACTAGAAACATGAGGAGGATTTGACAGCATAGTGACACTAAACTAGAAACACGAGGGAGGATTTGACAGCATAGCCCACTAAACTAGAAACACGAGGGAGGATTTGACAGCATAGTGACACTAAACTAGAAACACGAGGAGGATTTGACAGCATAGCACCACTAAACTAGAAACATGAGGGAGGATTTGACACATACACACTAAACTAGAAACATGAGGAGGATTTGACAGCATAGGACACTAAACTAGAAACATGAGGGAGGATTTGACAGCATAATGACACTAAACTAGAAACATGAGGGAGGATTTGACAGCATAGTGACAATAAACTAGTAACATGAGGAGGATGTAACAGCATAGCACCACTAAACTAGAAACATGAGGGAGGATTTGACAGCATAGTGACACTAAACTAGAAACATGAGGAGGATTTGACAGCATAATGACACTAAACTAGAAACATGAGGGAGGATTTGACAGCATAGCACACTAAACTAGAAACATGAGGAGGATTTGACAACATAGCACCACTAAACTAGAAACATGAGGGAGATTTGACAGCATAGTGACACTAAACTAGAAACATGAGGGAGGATTGACAGCACAGCGCCACTAAACTAGAAACATGAGGGAGGATTTGACAGCACAGCCCACTAAACTAGAAACATGAGGGAGGATTTGACAGCATAGAGTCACTAAACTAGAAACATGAGGAGGATTTGACAGCATAGCACCACTAAACTAGAAACATGAGGGAGGATTTGACAGCATAGCACCACTAAACTAGAAACATGAGGGAGGATTTGACAGCATAGAGTCACTAAACTAGAAACATGAGGAGGATTTGACAGCATAGCACCACTAAACTAGAAACATGAGGAGGATTTGACAGCATAGTGACACTAAACTAGAACATGAGGAGGATGTGACAGCATAGCGACACTAAACTAGAAACACGAGGGAGGATTTGACAGCATAATGACACTAAACTAGAAACACGAGGGAGGATTTGACAGCATAGCGCCACTAAACTAGAAACATGAGGAGGATGTGACAGCATAGTGACACTAAACTAGAAACATGAGGGAGGATGTGACAGCATAGCACCACTAAACTAGAAACATGAGGGAGGATTTGACAGCATAGTGACACTAAACTAGAAACATAGGGAGGATTTGACAGCATAGCGCCACTAAACTAGAAACATGAGAGGATGTGACAGCATAGTGACACTAAACTAGAAACATGAGGGAGATGTACAGCCACAGCACCACTAAACTAGAAACATGAGGAGGATTTGACAGCATAGTGACACTAACTAGAAAAGGAGGAGGATTTGACACATATGACACTAAACTAGAAACATGAGGGAGGATTTGACAGCATAGCACCAGAGGGGCCTTCAGGAATTCCTGTTCGTCACCACGATGTCATCAGAGGCTCCAGAATAATAAAATGCTAGCTAGCTAGGCTACATTTTGTTCCTCGTTGGACCTGCGTTTACAATGTTTCCAACTTCAGTTTGTGTGGTTGTTGGTTTATCTTTCTGTAACTTTGTAGAATGTACGGTCTGCAAGTGCAGGGCCATATTGCGTCATGATCGCAAGATGTCCCGATATCTTTTCCAACTGTCCCGTTATCTGGTATAATGTACATTCTAGAATGCCTTTCTAGCCAATAAGAAAGGAGTATTCAACAATGCAGAGGTATATAATAATATACATATAGACCTGGCCGCAGGAAGATGTTTAGTGCTGGTGGGGATCTCTTCGTCAAGGGAGTGCTGACACAATATTTTCACTAATGCCTATTTTTATCTTCTCTGTCAAGAGTAATATTTGTTTTATTTAACAGGGCAAGTCAGTTAAGAACAAATTCTTATTTACAATGACAGCCTACCCCGGGCCACTTGTCCCTATGGGTATCCCAATCACAGCCGGATGTGACGCAGCCTGAATTCGAACCAGGGTGTCTGCAGCGATGCCTCTTGTACTGAGATGCAGTGTCTTAGCCCCCTGCGCCACTCAGGAGTCAGTAGTATAACCTCAGTGAGGCACCCTCAACGCCCCTACTTCCCATGGCTATGACTGTATATAATGATAGTTTATGTTAATAAAACAGCAGTCCTTTATTATAAGTTAAAAGGTTCAAATACAACCGAATATGTTTATAATAACATATGCATCAGACCCGAACCAAGATATCACAGAGAGGCATCTCTATCTAAGATGATAATTTACATTCTAGAACACCTGCTTCTCCTCCCTCCTCTCCCGTTCAGAACCCAGGCATTCCGTTTCTTCTAGAACCTCTTCTAGAACCACATGGTTCTGTTCTAGATCCTCAAARTGAGTCAGGAGTTCCTTCTGCACCATGGGGATGGTTTTATAGGCGGGGGACGGTGGGGGACCGACATCCACTGGCTGTAGTTTGATCTTAGCGATGTCCTTATTGAGAGGAGAGCTCGTCTGATGCTTGGCAGTGTTACTGAACAGGGTCATCTGATCGTCTAGCGATCTGTAGCCGTCGTGGTCGATACGGAAAGCAACGGGCCTGTTGCATGATCCCTGACAGGAGCGCAGTTTGATCTCAACGTCCACCTAGGGTACAGAGAGGAAACACAGAGTGAACAGAGGTTCCCTACATAGTGCACTACTTTAGACCAGGGCACCTATAAGAGGCCTAATCCCTATTCCCATATATAGTGCACTACTTTAGACCAGAGCCCTATGGCACCCTATTCCCTATATAGTGCACTACTTTAGACCAGGGCCCTATGGACCCTATTCCCTATATAGTGCACTACTTTAGACCAGAAGCCCTATGGAACCCTATTCCCTATATAGTGCTCTGGGGCCATATGGATAAGTGAGTGGTGTTTATCAAGCGCAATGAGTTCTGATTCAGCATCAGTTCAGCCATTTTTAAACCATAATGAATAAGATTAATGGAGAGTGGGCTGATCCTACATCAGAGACACACGATGCCCCTCGGTCAATAGTACACCGTGTAGACAACAGGGTGCTATTTCACACTCAGCCAAAGGTCAAGTCCATCTGATGTTACAGAGAAAACACAGAGATTAGAGGAGTAAACCGTTAGGATTTGACCGAAGCTCTTAGGTAAACACTAGAGGACCTTGACTGGTGGGATGAGTTTGGAGAGGATCACGTTTGTGTCCCAAACGTCTCCCTGTTCCCCTTCCAGCGCACTACTTTTGAACAGGTTCTGGTGCACTAGATAGGGAACAGGGAGACGTTTGGGACAGGACCCATGTTTTGTCATATGAGTCAAAGTTAGCTGTGGCAGAGTTTTGCCTCCCCCGCATGTCCCCCGCATGTTCTCAAAATCAGAGAGATCAATAGTCACTAACACAACAGTTGTGTGTCATACGGCATTGATATTCAACTATCCTCATCTCCTTTCCTCATCTCCTTTCCTTGTCTCCTATCCTAATCTGATATCCTCATCTCCTATCCTCATATCCTATCTTCATCTCATTTCCTCATCTCCTATCTTCATCTCTATCCTCCCTCCTTTCCTCACCTCCTTTCCTCATCTCTTTCCTTCGTGAGCACGATGGAGTTTAGGGGTGAATGTGATATGATGAAAATCTCCAGCGCATTCTGAAAGTATTCAGACCCCTTCCCTTTTTCCACTATGTTACGTCACAGCCTTGTTAATAAAATGTATTTATTACAGGCTGTGTAAGAAAGGTGTTTCCAAAGACGTGTTTCCAATGAAGTTGAAAAATTGTGAAGTTTCCCTTTCACTTTCTAAGTCTGACTCTTGACTCTCTAAGTCTGACTCTTAAACTTTCTAAGTCTGACTCTACTAAATCTCTCTCTAAGTCTGATCTCGTTGACTCTCTAAGTCTGACTCTTAACTTTCTAAGTCTGACTTTTCTAAGTCTCCTGACTCTTAACTCTCTAAGTGTCTGACTCTTAACTTTCTAAGTCTGACTTCTAAGTCTGACTCTTAACTCTCTAAGTCTGACTCTCTAAGTCTGACTCTTAACTCTCTAAGTCTGACTCTTGACTCTCTAAGTCTGACTCTTGACTCTCTAGTCTGACTCTCTAAGTCTAACTCTCGAAGTCTGACTCTTAACTCTCTAAGTCTGACTCTTAACTCTCTAAGTTCTGACTCTTAACTCTCTAAGCTGACTCTTAACTCTCTAAGTGCTAACTTTCTAAAAATCTAACTCTTAACTCTTAAAACTTGACTCTTCACTCTCTAAGTCTGACTCTCTAAGTCTGACTCTTAACTCTCTAAGTCTGACTCGTTTACCTCTTGCCGGTACATGTCCTCTAGCTGTTTCTGGACGTGGCTATGCTGCTCCTTTCAGTTTCCGAAACAACGCAGCCGACCTTTCCTTAGCGATGTCAGGTTCATGGCCAACCCCTCAGCAAACTCCACGTACCTCAGCTCAGACACTGTAGTCACTCAATCAATCAATCAATCAATCAATCAATGAAAACAGAAAGATGGAGAGAGAAAAGGGAAGAAGGACTGGGAGAAGCAGAGAGAAAAAACAGAAGGAAGGCAATTGATTGATAGATATTGTAGAAAGATCATGGCTTGGTTGGGTAAGACAGACAAACAGCATCGATTGATACAGTTGAGTCAGAAGTTTACATACACTAGGTTGGAGTCATTAAAACTGTTTTTCAACCACTCCACAAATTCTTGTTAACAAACTATAGTTTTTCAAGTCTGGTCATATTTTCCAACAATTGTTTACAGACAGATTATTTCACTTATAATTCACTGTATCACAATTCCAGTGGTCAGAAGTTTACATACACTAAGTTGACTGTGCCTTTAAACAGCTTGGAAAATTCCAGAAAATGATATCATGGCTTTAGAAGCTTTCTGATAGGCTAACTGACATAATTTAGTCAATTGGAGGTGAACCTGTGGATGTATTTTCAAGGACCTACCTTCAAACTCAGTGCCTCTTTGCTTGACATCATGGGAAATGAAAAGAAATCAGCCAAGACCTCAGAAAAATTATTGTAGACAAGTCTGGTTCATCCTTGGGAGCAATTTCCAAATGCCTGAAGTACCACGTTTCATCTGTAACAAACAATAGTACGCAAGTATAAACACCATGGGACCACGCAGCCGTCATACCCTCAGGAAGGAGACGGTTCTGTCTCCTCGAGATGAACGTACTTTGGTACGAAAAGTGCAAATCTATTCCAGAACAACAGCAAAGGACCTTGTGAAGATGCTGGAGGAAACAGGTACAAAAGTATCTATATCCACAGTTAAAACGAGTCCTAATCGACATATCCTGAAAGGCTTCTCAGCAAGGAAGAAGCCACTGCTCCAAAACCACCATAAAAAAGTTTGCAACTGCACATGGGACAAATATCGTACTTTTTGGAGAAATGTCCTCTGGTCTGATGAAAACAAAAATAGAAACTGTTTGGCCATAATGACCATCGTTATGTTTGGAGGAAAAAGGGGGGGGCTTGCAAAGCCGAAGAACACCATCCCAACCATGAAGCACGGGGTGGCAGCATCATGTTGTGGGGGTGCTTTGCTGCAGGAGGGACTGGTGCACTTCACAAAATAGATGGCACATGCATGAGGGACAATTATGTGGATATATTGAAGCAACATCTCAAGACATCAGTCAGGAAGTTGGAAGGCGTCGCAAATGGTCTTCCAAACGGAACAATGACCCCAAGCATACTTCCAAAGTTGTGCAAAATGGCTTAAGGACAACAAAGTCAAGGTATTGGAGTGGCCATCACAAAAGCCCTGACCTCAATCATAGAAAGAATATGGGCAGAACTGAAAAACATGTGCGAGCAAGGAGCCTACAAACCTGATTCAGTTACAACAGCTCTGTCAGGAGGAATGGGCCAAAATTCACCCAACTTATTGTGGAAGCTTATTGGAAGGACCTGAAACGTTTGACCCAAGTTAAACAATGTAAAGGCAATGTACAAATACTAATTGAGTGTATGTAACTTCTGACCATGGGAACTTGATGAAGACCTGAAAATAAATATTCTTCTCTACTATTATTCTGACATTTACATTCTTAAAAAAAGTGGTGAATCCTAACTGACCTAAAACAAGGGATTTTTCTAGGATTAAATGTCAAGAATTTGTGAAACTGAGTTTTAATGTATTTGGCTAAAGTGTATGTAAACTTCCGGGACTTAACTGTAGAATAGATAATGTAGAAGATCGATGGCTCGGTTGGTAGATCAGCGCGCGAGAGCAGCAAGCAGGACGCCGCACAGGGGCACAGAGCAGAGCAGGACAGAAGACAGACAGACAGCAGCAGACCGAAGACAGACAGACGACAGGACAGACAGGACAGACAGACAGACAGAACAGACAGACAGACAGACAGACAGACATTGATCATTTTTGTTATCGATTGAGGTGTTGTCACTACTGTGTGTTCTTTGACGATGCCTTGCGGTTGCTATTGATAGATGTGTGGTGGTGGTCAACATGATGACTGTAGCCGCCGTCCTCGTACCTGGTAGGAATGATTTCCAATAGACTTGCAAACTCTCCTTCCAGACTCATATCAAACATCTCCAATCCAAAATCAAATCAAAAGAATCGGCTTTCTATTCCGCAACAAAGCCTCCTTCACTCACGCCGCCAAACTTACCCTAGTAAAACGACTACCTTACCGATCCTCGACTTCGGGCGATGTCATCTACAAATAGCTTCCAACACTCTACTCAGCAAACTGATGCCCAGTTTATCACAGTGCCCATTTCGTTTTGTTACTAAAGCACTTTATACGACCCACCACTGCTGACCTGTATTCCCCTAGTCGGCTGGCCCTCGCTTACATGTTTCGGCGTCAGAACCCACTGCTCCAGGTCATCACAAGGGCTATGCTAGGTAAAAGTGCCGACCTTATTCTCAGTTCACTGGTCACGATTGGCTACACCCACCGCAGCACGCGCTCCAGCAGGTGTATCTCACTGATCATCCCTCAAAAGCTAAAACCTCATTTGGACGCCCTTTTCCTTCCAGATTCTCTGCTGCCTGCGACTGGAACGAATTGCAAAAAATCTCTGAAGTTGGAGACTTGTTAATCTCCCTTCAACAACTTTAAAACAATCTGCTATCCGAAGCCACCGATCGCTGCAGCTGTACATTAGTCCATCTGTAAACTACCCACCCAATTTACCTAACCTCACCCCCATACTGCTTTTATTTATTTACTTTCTTGCCTCTTTTGCACACCAGTATTCTCTTCTTGCACTGATTCATCTGATGATTTATCACTCCAGTGTGAATCTGCTAATTGTAATTATTCGGATTTTATGCCTACCTTCATGCTTTTGCACACATTGTATATAGATTCTCTTTGTTTTCTCCATGTTACTGATTGGTTTATTGTTTACTCCATGTGTAACTCTGTGTGTCTGTTCACACTGCTACTGCTTATCTTGGCCAGGTCGCAGTTAGCAAAGGAGAACTTGTTCTCAACTAGCCTACCTGGTTAAATAAGGTGAAATAAAAATAAATAAAAGATTCTCGGCTTTACTTTCACAGGCATGTAATATGTTTAACTAGTTTAATCTCAGTTAACCAGACCTAAGTCTCACGTAATTTTGTCAAGCTGCCTCAATGAAAACTTCTGGGACCCTACGTGTTGAGAGAAGAGAGGAGAAGATGAGGAGATCCTAGAGGAGGAGATCCTAGAATGATCTCTCTCTGNGTGTGTGTGTGTGTGTGTGGTGTGGTGAGTGTGTGTGTTTGTTGTGTGTGTGTGCTGTGTGTTGTTGTGTAGTGTGTGTGTGTGTGTGTGGTGTGTGTGTGTGTGTGTGTGTGTGTGTGTGTGTGTGTGCTGGAGGTTGAGGACTGTGGAGAGTAGCTCTATGATGCCATACTGTCACTTTTTGTCTGTCTGTGCTGTCTGTCTGTCTGTCTGTCTGTCTGTTCTGTCTGTCTGGTCTGTCTGTTCTGTCTGTCTGTCTGTCTGGCTGGCTGGCTGTCTGTCTGGCTGGCTGGCTGTCTGGCTGTCTGACTGTCTGTCTGTCTTTGGAACTGGCTGTCTGTCTGGCTGGATGCTGTCTGTCTGGCTGGTGGTTCTGGCTTGTTGGTCTCTGGCTGGCTGTTGCTGGGCTGGCTGGTCTGTCTGGCTGGCTGTTGTCTTTCTGTCTGTGCTGTCTGGTCTGTCTGTCTGACTGGCTGTCTGAACTGGGACTGTCGTCTGCGCTGTTGGTCTGGCTGGCTGTTGGCTGGCGTGTCTGACTGGGCTGTCTGTCTGGCTGTTGTCTGGCTGGCTGTCTGGCTGTCTGTCTGGCTGTCGGGCTGTTCTGGCTGTCTGGCTGTCTGGTCTGGCCTGTCTGTCTGTCTGGCTGGCTGTCAGTAGTCTTATCTAACCCTAACCCTCTATCGTAACCCTATCATTAGTAATAGAACAGAATCGACAAAGACTGCAATACAGGATTTTGAAGCTAACTAATCTGGTGTGTGCATCTCAAATAGCACCCAGTCCCCTTACAGGTTGAATCGGAAGTTTACATGACACCTTATGTTCAAAATACATTTAAAACTCAGTTTTTTCACATTCCTGATATTTAACTTCCAGTAAAAATTGTCCTGTCTTAGTTCAGTTAGGATCACGTACTTTATTTTAAGAATGTGAAGATGTTCAGAAATAATAGTAGAGAGAATGATTTATTCAGCTTTTATTTATTCATCACATTCCCAGTGGGTCAGAAGTTTACACTACACTCAATTACTAGTTTGGTAGCATTGCCTTTAAATTGTTTAACTTGGGTTCAAATGTTTCGGGTAAGCCTTCCACAAGCTGTCCCACACAATAAGGTTGGGTGAATTTCGGCCCATTCCTCCTGAGCGAGAGCTGTGTAACTGAGTCAGGTTTTGTCTGAGGCCTCCTTGCTTGCACACGCTTTTTTTAAGTTCTGCCCACACATTTTCTATAGGATGTGAGGCCAGGCTTTGGTGATGGCCACCCAGAGTGACCTTGACTGTGTTGTCCTTAAGCCATTTTTGCCACGTACTTTTGAAGTATGCTTGGGGTCATTGTTCCATGTGGAAGACCCATTTGCACCAAGCTTTAACTTCCTGGACTGATGGTCTTTGAGAGTGTTGCTTCAATATATCCACAGTAATTTCCTGCCTCAGTGACGCCATCTATTTTGGTGAAGTGCAACCAGACCTTCCTGCAGCAAAGCAAACATAACGATGGTCATTACGGCCAATCAGTTTCTTTTTTTTTTGTTTCATCAGACCAGAGGACATTTTCGTCCAACAAGTACGATCTTTTTGTGTTGCATCTTTGTCCCCATGTTGCAGTGGAAACCGTAGTCTGCTTTTTTATTGCGGGTTTTGGAGCAGTGGGGCTTCTTCCTTGCGCTGATGCGCCTTTCAGGTTATTGGTCGATATAGGGACCCGTTTTACTGTGGATATAGATACTTTTGTACCTGTTTCCTCCAGCATTTTCACAAGCGTCCTTTGCTGTTGTTCTGGATTGATTTGGGACTTTTCGCACCAAAGTACGGTTCATCTCTAGGAGACAGAACGCGTCTACCTGTCCTGAAGCGGTATGGCCGCTGCGTGGTCCCATGGGTGTTTATACTGCGTACTATTTGTTTGTACAGGATGAACAGCCTATCAGAAGCGCTTCTAAGCCATTGACCCGTCATTTGTTCTTGGAATTTTCCAAGCTGTTTAAAGCACAAGTCAACTTAGTGTATGTAAACTTCTGACCACTGGAATTGTGGATACAGTGAATTATAAGTGAAATAAATCTGTCTGTAAACACTTGTTGGAAAATTACTTGTGTCATGCACAGAAGCTAGATGTCCTAACCGACTTGCCAAAACGTATGGGTTTGTTGAACAAGAAATTTGTTGGAGTCGTTGAAAAACGAGTGTTAAATGGACTCCAAACCTAAGTGTATGTACAACTTCTGACTTCCAACTGTATGATGGCTGACATTATTCTGTTGATTCGAGGCGCCCATGGATCTTGATGTACGTGCCACTATCTTAGGAATAGGGCACCATTTTAGTGACTCCTCCATTTCCAGCGACAAATTGCTGGCTGCTGATCCTTGATGTGTGTGTGTGGTGTGTTGTGGCTGTGTGTGTGTGTGTGTGGTGTGTGTGGTGTGTGTGTGTGTGTGTGTGTGCTGTGTGTGTGTGTGTGTGTGTGTGTGGTGCTGTGAGTGTGTGTGTGTGTGTGTGTGTGTGTGTGTGTGTGTGTGTGTGTCGCAACTCTAAAACACAGGTTTGAAACAACTGTTAAACTTTTAATAGACTTTGTTATTCCACAGTGACGTCTACTATGTGGCCTGCTTCTTACGACACACACACACACACACACCACCACACACACACACACACACACACACAGCACACACACACACACACACACACACACACACACACAACACACACCACTACACACACCACACACACACACACACCACAATTGATACAACTGATCAAAATGATGAGTAACTGTTGCATTACTCTTAATGCATAGTTTTATGGAAACTGACGAACAATATTCCATGTTTAGATCATGAAAGATTCAGGATAACGAGATCCATTGACACCAATTATGGTGGTACATTAACCAATTGGACTTCATTATCTATGGATGTAATATTTCATCGTCATTCTTTATCAGACACTGTTTCTATGGTCCCATGTACCACTGTTCCAGACCATGTTTTCAGATTTGACGTCGCTGTACACTCACCGGCCACTTTATTAGGTACACCAATAAAGGACCCAGGTGTTTTTGCCCACAGAACTGCCGCTCACTGAATGTGTTTTGTTTATCGCACCGTTCTCTGTCAACTCTAGAGACTGTAGTGGGTAAAAATCCCAGGAAGGCAGCTGTTTCTGAGATGCTGGAATCACCATGTGTGGCATCAACAATCATACCACGGTCAAAGTTGCTTAGATTACGCATCTTGCCTGTTCTAATGTTTGATCGAACAACATCTAAAGCTCTCTACTCTATATACTCTATATATTGAGTTGCAGGCAGCCACATGATTCGCTGTTCGAATGTAACCTTCCTTGATGAGCTAAATCAGGTCTGTAGAGCTGATGGCGTGACCTATGTCATTGTGTGGGATAATGTCAGGTTCCACCATACTCAAATGGTGCAAGTGGTTTCAGGCCCAWCCACAATTTACCACCCTGTACTTACCCCATACTCTCCTTTTCTTAACCCGATTGAGGAATTTKTCTCCACATGGAGGTGGAAGGTATATGATAGGTGCCCTCACGGACAAGCCACCCTTCTCCAGGCCATGGATGACGCATGCAATGACATCACGGCAGACCAGTGTCAGGCCTGGATTCGCCCGAAGATTCTTCCCAAGATGAAAACATCCATTCTGATGTGGATGAGAACCTGTGGCCAAATCCACAAGACAGGGTTGATGGAAATATAGAAGTACAGTAATCAATCTTTTGTTTTGCTTTTTACAGTAAGCCAGGTGAGGAACACTGCAGTTGAGGTTTTACAGTAAGCCAGGTGGGGAACACTGCAGTTGAGGTTTTACTGTAGTTTTTTTTCTTTTTTTGTAGCTAATTATTTTTGCTTAGATTCAAAGAAACCTATGTTGTGATTTTATTGTATTTCATCAATAAATGTCATCTTTTGTTCAATGAT
>NW_019948069.1:0-17846 GCF_002910315.2 Salvelinus sp. IW2-2015
AGAGAGATGGGGAACGAGACAGGAGGAGGGAAAGACAGGGAGGAAGGAAGGAGGGGAACGACAGGAGGAGAAGGAAGGAGGGGGAACGACAGGGGAGGAAGGAAAGGAGGGGGGAACGACAGGAGGAGGGAAAGGAGGGGGGAACGGAGGAGGAGGAAAGGAGGGGGAACGACAGGGGGATAGGAAGGAGGGGGAACAACAGGAGGAGGGAAAGGAGGGGGACAACAGGAGGAGGGAAAGGATGGGGGAACGACAGGAGGAAGGGAAGGAGGGGGAACGACAGGAGGAGGGAAAGGAGGGGGGAACAAAAGAAAATAAAAGGAGGAGGGAAGGATGGGGAAGACAGAAGGAGGGAAAGAAGGGGGAACGACAGGAAGAGGGAAAGGAGGGGGGAACGAACAGGAGGAGGGAAAGGATGGGGGAACGACAGAGAGGGGAAAGGAGGGGGAACGAACAGGAGGAGGGGAAAGGAGGGGGAAACGACAGGAGGAGGGAAAGGAGGGGTTTAACGACAGGGGAGGAAGGTAAGAGGGGGGAAACGACAAGGAGGAGGGAAAGGAGGGGGAACGAAAGGAGGAGGGAAAGGATGGGGGAACGACAGGAAGGAGGAAAAGGAGGGGACGAAAGGAGGAGGGGAAAGGAATGGGGGAACGACAGAAGGAGGGGGAACGACAGGAGGATGGAAGGAGGGAGGAACGACAGGGAAAGGAGGGAAAGGATGGGGGAACGACAGAAGGAGGGGGAACGACAGAGGGAGGGAAAGGATGGGGGAACGACAGGAGGAGGGAAAGGAGGGAACGACAGGAGGAGGGAAAGGAGGGGAACGACAGGAGGAGGGAAAGGAGGGGGGAAATGAAAGGAGGAGGAAAGGATGGGGGACGACAGGAGGAGGGAAAGGAGGGGGAACGAACCAGGAGGAGGGAAAGGAGGAGGAACGACAAGGAGGAGGAAATGGAGGGGGAACGAAAGGAGGAGGGAAAGGATGGGGGACGACAGGAGGAGGGAAGGAGGGGGAACGCCAGGAGGAGGGAAAGGAGGGGAACGACAGGAGGATGGGAAAGGAAGGGGGAAACGAAAGGAGGCGGGAAGGATGGGGAACGACAGGAGGAGGGAAAGGAGGGGGAACGACAGGAGGAGGGAAAGGAGGGGGGAACGAAAGGGAGGAGGGAAAGGATGGGGAACGAAACAGGAGGAGGAAAGAGGGGGAACGACAGGAGGAGGGAAAGGAGGGGAACGAAGGAGGCAGGGAAGGAGGGGGGAACGAAAGGAGGAAGGGAAAGGATGGGGAACGAAAGGAGGAAAGGGAAGGATGGGGAACGACCAAGGAGGAGGGAAAGGAGGGGGAACGAAACAGGAGGAGGGAAGGAGGGGGAACGAAAGAGGAGGGAAAGGATGGGGGAACGACAGGAGAGGGAAAGGAGGGGGAAACGGCCAAGGAAGGAGGGAAAGGAGGGGGGAGACGAAAGGAGGAGGGAAAGGATTGGGGACCGACAGAAGGAGGGGAACGACCAGGAGGCGGGAAAGGGAAGGGAGAACGACAGGAGGAGGGCAAGGTGGGGGAACGACAGAAGGAGGGGAACGACAGGAGGAGGGAAAGTGGGGGAACGACAGGAGGAGGGAAGAAGGAGGGGAACGACGGAAGAGGGAAAGAGGGGGAACGACAGGAGGAGGAAAGGAGGGGGGAACGAAAGGGAGGAGGGAAAGGATGGGGGGACGACAGGAAGAGGGAAGGAGGGGAAACGACAGGAGAGGGAAAGGAGGGGGGAACGACAGGAGGAGGAAAGGAGGGGGGAAACGAAAGGAGGAGGGAAAGGTGGGGGAACGACAGGAGGAGGAAGGGTGGGGGAACGACAGGAGGAGGGAAAGGAGGGGGGAACGACAGGAAAGGAGGGGAAAGGAGGGGGGAACGAAAGGAGGAGGGAAAAGGATGGGGGAACGACAGGAAGGAGGGAAAGGAGGGGACGACAGGAGGAGGAAAGGAGGGGGGAACGACAGGAGGGGGAATGATAGGAGGAGGAAGAAAAGGTCTCTCGGGAGAATCTTAATTCTCTGTCTCACCACTCAGAGAGAGTCAGAGAGGACCTGACAAACCATAAGCCCACGCCCACTATCACATGAAACCCCGGTTTCACATGAACCCCAGTAATCACATGAACCCTGTATCACACATGAACCCCAGTATCACATGAACCCCGGTATCACCATGAACCCCGGTATCACAATAGCACCGGTTCAGCATGAACCCCGGTATCCACATGAACCCTGTATCACATGAACCGCGGTATCCATGAACGCCCGGTATCACATGAAACCCCAGTATCAACATGAAACCCTCAGTATCACATGACCCCAGTAGCACATGAAGCGCTCGGTATCAACATGAACCCCAGTAATCACATAGAACCCCTGTATCACATGAACCTGGGTATCACATGAACCCAGTATCACATAGACCCCAGTATCACATGAACGCCCAAGTATCACATGAACCCCTGTATCACATGAACCTGGTATCACATGAACCCCTGTACTCAACATGAACCCCGTATCACATGAACCTCGGTATCACATGAAACACCGGTATCGACATGAACCCTGGTATCAACATGATCCCCAGTATCACATGGACCCCAGTAATCACATGACCTCGGTATCACATGAACCCTCAGTATCACATGACCTCGGTATCACATGAACCCCAGTATCACATGGACCGCCAGGTATTCACATGAACCCCTGTATCACATGGAACCCTGGTATCACATGAAAGCCCTGGTATCACATGAACCCTAGTATCACAATGAACCCCGGTATCAAGCATGAAACCCCGGTCATCACATGAACCCCGGTATCACATGAACCCCGTATTCACATGAACCCCGGTAATCACATGAACCCAGTTCACATGAAACCCCAGTATCACATGAAACCCCAGTATCACATGAACCCCGGTTATCACATGAAACTCCGGTATACATGAACCCCGGTATCACATGAACCCGCGGTATCACATGAACCCCGTATCACATGAACCCCGGTTATCACATGAACCCCGGTAATCCACTGAGCACCGTATTCACATGAGACAGGGAGGCAGGTGGACTGAGACAGGGAGGCAGGTGGACTGAGAACAGGGAGGCAGGTTGGACTGAACAGGGAGGCAGGTGGACTGAGACAGGGAGGTCAGGTGGACTGAAGACAGGGAGGCAGGTGGACTGGAGACAGGGAGGAGGTGGACTGAGACAGGGAGCAGGTGACTGAGACAGGGAGGCAGGTGGGACGAGGGAGTTTGGACTTGAGTGGTGGCAATCAAGGCCCCACAAGCTGATCTAGCTGGTTAAATTAAAAGCTGCTATGTCTTTCCATCCTGGTTTCAGGTTTAAAAGGCCCTCGTTGAAGATGGTCACCGCTAACGACGCAGAATACACATCCCGTGGTGTGTGTGTGTGTGTGTGTTTTGTGTGTGTGGTGTGTGCGTGTGTGTAAGTAGTGCCATAAGTGTATGTGTGTGTAAGTTTATGTTTCTGTGTGTGTGGTTTCTCCAAAGATTACATGAGAAGTCGTTTTACAGGGATGCCAGCTTGCACACAGACCAGACAGCAGAGTCTGTCACCTTGTTACGTGGTCTGGACGGTGAATGAAAATAATGTCTATTTATGGAGGAAATCAGCGGAAATGAGCCTAGATGTTGAATGTACACGAGCCCAGGGAGACAGCAGCTTTACCTTGGTCCAGGGAGTACAGCGCTTTACCTTGGTCCGGGAGACAACCAGCTACCTTGGCGCATAGAGACGGCATAGCTTTACCTTGGTCCATAGAGACGGCAGCTTTACCCTTGGTCCATAGTGGACGGCAGCGTTACCTTGGACCTGGGCGACAGCAGCCAGACAGCAGCTTTACCTTGGTCCAGGGAGACAGCAGCTTTACTGGCCATAGAAGACGGCAGCTTTACCTTTTGTTCCAGGGAGACAGGAGCTTTACTTGGTTCCGCAGGGAGACTGCAGCCTTGCCTTGTCGCAGGAGACAGCAGCTTGTACCTTGGTCCATTCCCGAGACACCGAAGCCTTACTGTCATTGGATGTAAAAGCAATAACTATCTTTGATCGCGTTTGTTAACTGCCCCGTGTTGTTTGACGGTCAGGTCTGGCTCGGGGCCGTCCGCTGCTGTCTCCCCCTGGAGACCAAGGTAACGCTGCTGTCATCCTGGAATACCAAGTAAAGCTAGCGTCTCTGCTGTCCTCTCCCTGGACCAAGGAAAAGCTGCGTGTCCCTGACCAACGGGTAAAACGATGCGTCTCAATGGACCAGTAAGGCGTGGTGTCTCGATGGACCAAGGTAACTGCTTGTCTTCCTGGAACAAGGCAAAGGCTGCAGTCTCCCTGGACAAGTTAAGCTGGGCTGGTCTCCCTGGACAGGTAAGCTGGCCGTCGAACACCCCCGAGGTCGATCGTTACCACCTTGAATATCACAGGTGGGAAACCGGGCGTCAGCTTTGTCTCGCTTGGTCCGAGTTGGAGACAGCCAGCCAGACCAGCAGCTTTGTAGACCTATCGGAACCAGAGGACAGCGCATTTGCTCTGGTCGAGGGGAGACGCAGCGTTACTGCTTTGGTACAGGATGACACAGCAGCTTTTATCACCACTTGGTCCAGAGCGCATACCAGCCTTACCTCGGTCAGGGAGGAGCAGCAGCTTTTACCTTGTCCGGAGACACACGTTACATATGTCCGCAGGGAGACAAGCAGCTTTACGCTTGGTCCACAGGAGACTCACGCTGTACCTTGGTTGGAGACAGCAGCAGTCTACGCTTTGCGTTGCAGGAGGATCAGCGCTTTACTGCGTCACAAGGGAGACAGCCAGCCATTACCGCTTGCGTTCTGGAGGACACAACAGCCTGGTACATTTGGTCCCATGGGTAGACCAGAGCGCTTACTCGTTTGCTGGTCCCAAGGGTATGACAACACCAGCTTACCTTCGCGTCATTAGAGACAGTACTTTACCTTGACCTGGAGGACAGCAGCCAGAACGCAGCTGTCACCGGTATGTCAGGGAGACAGCAGCTTTACCTTGGTCCAGGGAGAGGCAATAGATGTTAACCCTATAGGGTCTGGGAGACGGCAGCTTTCTCTAGCCACTTTGTCATAGAGACGTGCAGCTTTACCTGGTCCATGTGACGGCAGCGTTACCTTGGTACCTGTGTAGAGCAGCAAGCCAAGACAGCAGCTTGTAACCTTGGTCAGGGAGACCAGAGCACCTTTACCTGGTCCATGGGAGACGGCAGCTGTACCTTGGTCTGGAGAACAGCAGCTTTACCTTGGTCCATAGAGACGGGCAGCTTTTAACTTGTTAGGGAGACAGCGCTTATTCCTTGGGTCCATAAGACACCAGCCTTTACCTTGGTCCCAGGCGAAGACGACGTTCCTTGGTCGCAGGGAGAACGGCAGCTTTTCCTTGGTTCCAGGGAGACAGCAGCCAGACAGGCAGCTTTACTTGGTCCAGGGAGAACAGCAGCTTTACCTTGTCCAGGGAAGACAGGCAGCCGTTACATTGGTCCAGGGAGACAGCAGCTTTACCTGGTCCAGGGAACAACAGCCTTACCTTGGTCAGGGATGACATGCAGCTTTACCTTTGGTCCAGGGAGACAGCAGCGTTACCTTGGCCAGGGAGACCCAGCAGCTTTACCTTGGTCCAGGGAGACAGCAAGCTTTTACCCTGGTCTCAGGGAGACCAGCAGCGTACCTTGGGTCCAGGAGACAGCAGCTTTAACCTTGGTCCACGGGAGACAACCAGCCTTACCTTGTCCAGGGAGTCCACAGCATTACTTTGGTCCAGGGAGACAGGCAGCGTTACCTTGGTCCAGGGAGACACCAGCCTTACCCTGGTCCAGGAGACAGCAGCTTACCTTGGACCTGGGAGACAGCAGCCAGACAGCAGCTTTACCTTGGTCCGGGAGACAGCAGCTTTTACCTGGTCCAGGGAGATGGCAAGCTGTCCTTGGTCCTAGGAGACAGCAGCTTTACCCTTGGTCCATAGAAGACGGCACTTTACCTTGTTCCTAGGAGACCAGCAGCTTTACCTTGGTCCAGGGAGACCTGCAGCCTGCCATTGGTCCAGGGCGACAGCAGCTTTTACCTTGGTCCTCAGAGAACACCAGCCCTTACCTTGGTCCAGGGAGGACGGCAGAAGTTACCTTTGGTCCAGGGTAGAACGGCAGCTTTTCTTGGTCCAGGGAGACCAGCAGCCAGACAGCCAGCTTTAACCTTGATCCAGGGAGACAGCAAGCTTTACCTTGGTCCAGGAGACAGCGGCGTTACCTTGGTCTCAGGGAGACCAGCAGCTTTACCTTGGTCCAGGGAGACATCCAGCCTTGCCACCTTGGCCGGGGACAGCAGCTTTTTACCGTTTATTTTTTTTTTTTTTTTTTTTTTTTTTTTTTTTTTTTTTCTTGTTTTTTTTTCTTTTTTTCTTTTTTTTTTTTTTTTTTCATTTGTTTTCTTTTTTTCTTTTTTTTTTTGTTTTTTTTTGTTTTTTTGTTTTTTTTTTTTCTTGTCCAGGGAAGAATCAGCGCGTACCTGTGGGTCTCAGGGAGAAGCACTTTACTTTTTGCCCATGTGCGATGACGGCAGCTGTACCTCTGGTCCTTAAGGAGACAGCAGCTTTAGCCTGGTCATAGGACGGCACTTTACCTTGGTTCAGGGAGACAGCTGCTTTACCTTGTGTCGCAGGAGACGTGCAGCATTGCCTTGGTCAGGGGACGAGCAGTCTTTACCTTGTCCATAGATGACACCAGCCTTTACCTTTCCGGGGTAGCGGTCATCGTTACCCTCGCAGTTGGGTCCATGTAGAGATCGGCTCAGCTTCTTGGTCCAGAGACCAGCTAGCCAGACAGCAGTGCTTACCCTTGGTCCAAGTGGAGAGCATGCAGCTTTACCTTGTGTCCTAGGGAGACAGCCAAGCGTGTTCCTTTGGTGTGCCATGGGAGACCAGCAGCTTTGTACCTTGGTCCAGCCAGTGGAGACCACCGCAGCCTTACGCTTGGTCCAGGGAGACAGCAGCTTACCTCTGGTCCAGGAGACAGCAGCGGTCTTTACCTGGTCATGGGAAGCACAAGCTAGCTTTACCTTGCGTCAGGGAAGACAGCAGCTTCGAGCCTTGTTCCACTGGGGCAGTGAATCTTTCTCTCTTGACTCTCACTGGGTCTATTAGAGATCCACAGTTCGGGTATATATTTCTTTGTTCAGAGTGTGACAATTGAAACACCACTGAAGTGATACATTTTTGGACTACGTAATATAGGGAATAGGCCAAAGGCATGCTCCAAACGAACAGTGACGCTTTACCCTAAGCATCGAAACACGAAAGGCCTCATTGGCCCAGCTCTATAACTGCAACCTCCTTCCCATCTGGTTGTGCTCTGGATAGATGTGTATATTAAAGATGAATCCCAGAGACCTCTTGTGCATTCTCTGACTGATCACCACCCCTACCCTGGACATGCACCTGATGTGCTTATAACCAAGCGCCTTCGCTCAGCACCTGGTCAAGTTGCTGCTGCCCCTGGGGGATGGAGTGTGGAAGTATTATCCTGGACAGTGTGCTTGTCCTCTTGTCCTAAACACCCTAACTTTGTCCCCCGTATGCATCAAACGTACAAACAATCCATTACATATGATGCTTTGATATGTAATTATCACCTGCCGACCATGACTGCCCATCTCTCTCCAATCGCTCCAGAGTCGACATAAGCCATAACTCATTCATTTACTTCCCTGTTGTCCCACGTAATTGTCTGACAGTCCCCTTTGAAAAAACCAAAAAAGGGGGCCCTGTTTTTATAGAAGTGATATTCAAAAAAAGCACAACGTGTTTTGTCCTTTACGGGACGAGTAAAGTTCATTCTACAATTAAGTCAAGTCACGATAAATAAACACATGACCTAAACACGCACAAACAAACATTAAACAGCAGCTCTACTTCGAATATCAATACTCATTATTGAATAATTTTGTTAACGAATACGCCCACCCACGGGCGATGTTTTTTCCACCCAGGTCACAAGCAACTATACACACACCACACACACACACCACACCACACACACACACAACCCCCCTCCACCGCGCCCCTCACCACCACACACACACCACCCTCTCCCTCCTCCCCACACCACTCCGCCACCACACACACCACACACAGCACACCCACACACCCACACACACACACACACACACAGCACACCACACCCACCCACCACAACACACCATCACACCCCACACACACACACACACACACATCCACCCACACCAAACAGTACGGTCAAGACAGGCTAGATGCTTGCATGTCAGTAACTGCTTCGGTTATGTCCTGTGTTCTGTGTCTCTCTGCCTTGTGTGTCGATGACAAGAACCAACCACAGCACTCTCGTCATCCCTGCCAACACGAAGAGGAGCAGCCAGCCACTCCCGTCATCCTGCACAAACGGAGTGGCACAGCCAGCGGCGCTAGCCGTCACCCTCCCTGCGCACAGAGAGGAAGGCTTGGCCACTTCCTCGCCTCATCCTGCCCCCAGAGAGGACCAGCCTGCCCCTCCTCGTCATCCTGCCACAGAGCGGACAGCCAGCCACTCCCGTCATCCTGCACGAGTGGAGCGACCGGACGCGCGGCTCGTCACTCCTGCCGAGCGGAGAGAGGACAGCTGCCACTCGCCCTCGTCGGAGCCCCGCGGCAGAGAGGACGCTGCCCACTTGGCCCTCCCGTCATCCTGCCACAGAGTGGACACTGCAGCCACTCCGTTCATCCTGCCACAGAGAGGACCACCTGCCACTCCCCGCCCCTCGTCAATCCGTGCCCCAGAGCAGGAACCCGCCTCGCCACTCCCCCCGTCTTCCCTCCGCCCCCGCCACCGATCGGCGCCGGGACCCGGACGCCGCGACAGCCCAGCCACTCCCCGTCATCCTCCCACCAGAGAGGACAGCCTGCCACTCCCTCCTCGTCTATCCTGCCCCAGCACGAGGACAGCCAGCCACTCTCCGTCATCCTGCCCCACCGAGAGGACCAGCCCGCCACTCCCCCCCCTCGTCATCCCTGCCCACAGAGAGGACAGCCAGGCCACTGCCCGTCACTCCCTGCTCCAAGAGAGGACAGCGCAGCCACTCCCCGTCTCTGCCACAGAGAGACAAGCCAGCCAATCCCATCTCTCCGCCCCCACGAGAGGACCAGCCAGCCACTCCCATCCCCATCCTGCCACAGAGAGGACAAGCGCCAGCCACTCTCCTCCGCAGACGGCACGTTGTACACTCTACTTCCACCTGGTCCTGTCATCTACATGCTCAGCGCGGAAGCGCAAGTCTGTCATCTCACACCGCCTAGCAACGGTCAAGGAAGTCTGTCATCTACCAGCCTCAGCAGGACAGGCCAAGTCTGTCATCTACATGCCTGCAGCCACGGCAAGGAAAGCTGTCATCTCTCACAGCCCTAGCACCGGAAAGGCAAGCTTGTCATCTACAGCCTAGCAAGGACACCGGAAGTTCCGTCATCTCCTACAGCCCTACAGCGCACAGCCTAATGTTCACCAGAACGCTCACTCACTGTCTTTGTCTCTTTTCACTACTGTGTGGCTAGCCCAAACAGCAGGTACTCAGTCCGCTGTTCGCCAACCGGGTCAGCTCCCTCTCAACACCCCCCAAGGTGCTTTTGATCTGAACGGGGGAGCGACGGGGGGTTCTGAGACGCAATGCGCTTTGTAGGATCTGGAGGGGGTGTGTTGGACCGCGTTACGATGGGTATACAAGTGAGGGGTTTTCTGTGCTCTTCTTACGCTATGCCGGCTGTGTAAGTTGTAGGGTCTCTCGAGCGCTTGCTCTGTTGTTTGTGTCGCTCGTCGCTCCTCTTGCACGGTGTGTGTGTTTGTGTGAGGTGTGTCTGTGTGTGTGGTCGTGTTGCCACGGCTTGTGAGGTGTCGTTCGCTTTTGCTCTCGCTGTGCTGGTCTTGTGTGTGTGTGTGTTGTCGCTGTGCTCAGGTGCTGTCAGTGTGTGTGTGCCTCTGTGTGTGTGTGTGTGTGTGTGTGTGTTGTGTGTGTGTGTCGCTGTGCGCTCGTTGTTGTTTGGTGTGGTGTGTGTGTGGTGTGTGTGTGTGTGTGTGTGTTCTGAGGGATAGGGAGGAGTCAGCCAGGGGTTCTGAGGAGGAAGGGCTGGGGGTTGGTTGAGGTTAAAGTCAACGGAGGGTTAAGTCAAATGCCCTCCTGTCTGTTCTCCTCGTCATTATAAGGGGGCTTCTGCCCCTACTGTTAACACACACACACCCACAAACACACACACACACACCCCACATCGGGTCACACGACACACACACACCACACACACACACCACACACATCACACACACAACAACACACACACACACACACACACACACACACACACACACACACACACACACAGTTTGACTGATCAGTTGTGTGACAGGAGCCATTTTAATGAAGATGGACCAGCTTGATAGATCTTGATTTGTCCCGGCTGGCCGACGACTGACAACTCATTCAAGCACACAATGGGAAGTACCAAGAATCCCAAACGGCACCCTATMCATTATGAAGTGTAGACAATATGGGCCCCGGTCAAAAGTAGTACACTGTAGAGAAGGTGCCATATGGGACTCAGCCTTAAAGAGGAGTCCTACTCTTGAAAGAAGTAGCCAAAAAGTACAATCACCTTTGCCATAACCTTGTAGCTGCTTCAAGACTTACTCTTGGCAGACATTTTCTTTTCACATCAAAACGACTTACTCTTGGCAGACATTTTCTTTTCTCATCACAACGACAGAAGAGAAGAAGAGGGGAGAAGGTAATCTAGGCTGTGGGTTTACTCAACTGTAATGTGTCTGGTCCATAATACCTCCGAAAGTGTGTGTTTCTCTCCAACCTGGTCTCAGAGCATTTTGTATTATTCTGTACGTAAATCCGAGACACTCAATTAGATAAGATATGTTATGTTTCGTATGGAATGTATTAATTTGTGGATGTCCATCAACCAATTTTGTATGATAGGTTACTTATTACAAAATGCACAATATGTTAACATATTCCAAAATATTGGATATGTTTCTAGTTCTAGCTTGGTGGCAAATGTTAGCTAGGTTAAGGGTTAGCTACAAGGAAGGGTTAGCTAATCCGGATTTACAAGTCAAATTGTATTGGTCACATACACATATTTATCAGATGTTATTGCGGGTGTGGCGAAATGCTTGTGTTCCTAGCTCCAACAGTGCAGTAATATCTAACAATACACAACAATACACACTAATCTAAAAGTAAAATAATGGAATTTTAGAAATATATAAATATTAGATCGAGCAATGTTGGAGTGGTATTGACTAAAATACGGTAGAATATAATACAGTATTTACATATGAGATGAGTAAAGCAGTGGGAAAACATGATCAAAGTTACATTTACTATGTTACGTCTAGTCTATGAGACCAGGCTGTTCTCCCACCTCCATGTGGGTGCATCTGCCCCATTACCTACAGATGGTGACACACAAACACACACACACAGAGAGATACGCGCACACACACACACACACACACACACAGAACAAACGACACACACACACACACACGACAACGACACAACACACACTTCCCTAAACCTTTAACCCTAACACCAACCTTATAGACAATAACTCCTAATTCTAACCACACAACACTTACCTTAACCCCTAACTTAAGCCTAAACTCCTAACTAATCTAATTCTAACCCAACAACTAACCCCTAAACCCTAACCTTTAAGCCCTACCACTAACCTTTACCAGCCTAAACTCCTAATTCTAACCCCAACACCTAACCTTTACCCCTACCTTATAAGACCTAACTTCCTTAAATCTACCCCAACACTAACCTAACCCCTAACCTTTAAGACCAAATCCTAATTTCTAAACACCAACAACTAACCTTAACGCCTAACCTTAAAGCTAAGCTACCTAACTCCTAGACCCATCTACACCCTAACACCTAACAAATAACGCTCACAACATCTAAAGCTAGAACTAGCTAGACCCTACTTAAGCTAATCTAAGCTTAAAGCCTTTTTACAAAATGCCTCAACTTCTCTAAATTTTAGAAGTTGGTTACTATCTGGACTTCTGGATCCGACAAGTATAGTAAAGCCACGCACGCACGGCACGCACCACGCACGCACGCACGCCAACGCACTGCATACGCACGCACGACGCACGCCACGCACGCAACGCCACAGCGGGCACGCAACGCACGCACGCCGCACGCAGCGCCAGCACACCACACAACACAACACAGACACACACACACACACACACACACAACACAACACCACACACACACACACCACAACACACACCACAGACACACAGACACACAAACACACACCAGTGGAAGCTGCTGAGGGGAGGACGGCTCACGGAGCAAACGGAATGGCATCAAACACATGGAAACCATGGAAACCATGTAATACTATTGTCTGACGTATTTGATACCATTCCACTCATTCCCCTTCAGCCATTACCACGAGCCCGTCCTCCCCAATTCAGGCGCCACCAACCTCTCGTGACACACACAGATCCGTCAGCTCTAGTCCAGCCTAGTCCAGCCCATCTTTTTCTGAAGGCACAGTAATTAACACGCCATCTGATACACTATTAGGTCCGGAAGGCTCTCCAAGGACAGGCTCACAGGTAATCCATCCCAGTATGCTAACTAGCCTAGCGTCTCTGTCAGTAACGGTGACCTGAGCCCACAGAGACGGCACACACATCGGCACCCTATTCCGTAAATAGTGCACTGTGTAGGGTGCAAAATGGGACGCAGTCCTGAAGTCTTTGGAGTTTTTTTTGTGGGGGTGGGAGAATGGAGTCAACCGTTTCTAGCCATGGTTGAAGAGGAGTCAGTCCTCACCCAWTAGGTGGTTCGGAAACCTAATTCGAGAAAACACTAGTCTAGAAGAAACTACTGACGACTCAAGTATGTTCTCTCTCGTTGTTTATTCTCAACCTGGAAACCAGTATTTGATTGAATAGAGGTACTTGGTTACTTTGTGATGCGTCACTGTGGAAACTGGGGCTCAGTTATATATATATATATATACTGTTATTAAGACGTGAGGACTTGCCTGGTTGGCACACATCCCCACCATGACTTAGGTCCTGTCCCCAAATGGCACTCTATTCCCTATATAGTGCACTACTTTTGACCAGATCCCTATGGGCCCTTGTCAAAAGTAGTGCACTATACAGGGAATAGGGTGCCATTGGGAATTTAGATTTAGACTTGTCGTTATGATAAGTAACGTTGATGACTAAGTACTGTGATCTGGGATTAAAGGTAGCTAATGGATCTGAATTTCTCCCCAGTCTGAAAGGACAGTTTCCAACAACTCTTGAGTTTTGTCTCCACATACAATTTATACAGGTGAGAATAATGGTCAGCCGCCATTTTTCAAATGTAGCGTGATAGCATGTTCGTCGACAAGATTCTCTGGCGCAGTCAGAAGCAGTAAGACTTCTCCAAACTCTAATTCACCTGTAAGCGATGGTACTTTGTCATCCCATGTTTTTATTTTAAGAACAAATTCTTATTTTCAGGGGCAGAACAACAGATTTTTACCTTGTCAGCTCGGGGATTTGATCTTGCAACCTTTCAAGTCCAACGCTCTAACCACTAGGCTACCTGCCTCATATAAACACTAGTCTACCCCACCTCCTCTAACCACTAGGCTACCTGCCTCATCTAAACACTAGTCTACCCCACCTCCTCTAACCACTAGGCTACCTGCCGCCCCAATTTAAATAAAATATGAAGCTACATGACTGTAATACCTAATGAAGACTAAATGTCAGAAAATGTACATTCATAAGAACACTTTCAACCTACTACTGACTGCTACTAACCTTTTAATTCATAATATATTTCTGATTGAAAATGCTCATATTAACTCTCGTTTTGACCAAGAGTTTGACTACCTCTTCATAAAATGTACAGTTCCTTTGTTGTTCCGGTTGTAGACTTAAAAACGTGGTCCACTTCAAAAGCAATAAACAAAGTGAGAAACTTTATCTCAATTAAAATCCTCCCTTTATGCCCGCTATTTCTCAGACATCACGTTCTACACATGATACCCATGAAATCTCTTTGCTGCTGCCCCAAATGGCACCCTTTATAGTGCCCTACTTTTGACCAGAGCTGACAGGGTTTTCATAAAGTTCTGGTCAAAAGTAGTGCACTACATAGAGAATAGGGTGCCATTTGGGGGACTCGGTGCTCTGTGTTCTGAAGTGGTCACAAGTATTTTAAACCCTCTTAAAACAACACCAGTTGGATCTAGAGACCTGGTGCTTTAGCTGCTTGGAGGTGTCCGTCAGAGCCTCTGACAGTCCGTTTTCTACCATGAGGTGAAAGGTCATGTCGGCTTGTCAAAATAAGACCGATGGCTCGGTAAGAAATATTTTCTGACGTTTATCTGGGCTTTCAGTATGATCCGGAACGTTTCAAACATGCAATCGGGTTGATTGGAATGACTGACCTTGGAAAACAATATTAATGATTTGAGAATTTCAATGCCGTTTGCATTAAGGCACCTTGTTCGGTTCGTACAATTTTAGGTTAGTTCATTAGAGACCACTGTGTGTCGAGTTTCTTATATGGACTTTTATTTCAGGTAAGACTTTGTGTTTTGGCTGTTTGGGTGTATTGCAAATTCAGATTCCTCTCTGACAACGTTCATGTAACCATCCCCTCTACATGTAACCATCTACATGTAACCATCCCCTCTACATGTAACCATCCCCTCTACATGTAACCATCCCCTCTACATTTACATGTAGATGGATGGTTACGATGTAGAGGGGATGGTTACATGTAGAGGGGATTGTTTACATGTAGAGGGATGGTTTACATATTAGCATGGGTGTATATGTGATAGAGGCGGGTATGATTACATCTGTTAGAGGGATGCGTTACATTGTTAGGAGGGGATTGGATTACATGTAGAGGCGATTAGGTTACAGTGTTATGAGGCGGAGATGTTTACATTGGTAGAGGGGAGTGGTTACATGAAGACGGGGATGTTTACATGTAGAGGGATGGCGTTTACATAGAGGGGGATGGTCTACAGGTACGAGGGGATGGTTACATAGTAGAGGGATGGTTACATGTAGAGGGATGGTTTACCATGTAGAGGGATGGGTTACATGTAGAGGGGATGGTTACATGTAGGACGGGGTATGGTTACATGTAGAGGGGATTGGTTACATGTAGGATGGGCATGGTAAACATATAGAAGGGGATGGTTTAATTAAATGGTTACATTGTAGAGGGATGGTTGACATGGTATATGGTTACATGTAGATGGGATGGTTCATGATTAGAGGGGATGTTTACAGTGTGAGAGGGGATTTTTACACGTAGAGGGGGCCTGGTTTACATGTAGAGGGGATGCCGCTGTGGTCACATGTAGAGGGGGATGGTTATGCCACTGAGTAGAAGGGAGGTTACATGTAGAGGTTACATGTAGAGGGAGAGTGGTTACATCTAAGGGGATGGTTTAACACTCTAGAGGGTCGATTGGGTTTACACTGTAGAGGGGATGGTTTACATTGAAGACGGGTGATGGTTACATGGTAGAGGGGAATGATTACAAGTGTAGAGGGATGTTAACATGGTAGAGGGGATGGTTACATTGGTTAGAGGGGTTGTTATGGGTTCTACATGTAGAGGGGATGTACAGAGAGAGGCATGGTTACATATAGAGGGGTTCGCGTTACATGTAGGAGGGGATGGTTTACAATGAAGACGGGGATGGCATTACATGTAGAGGGGGATTGGTATACATGTAGAGGGGGCATGGTACATTGTAGGAGGGGCATGGTTACAGTAGACGGGGATTGCGTTACAATGTAGAAGGGCAGATGGCTTACATGTAGAGGGATGGTAGTACCCATGTAGGATGGTGGATTCCAGGTCTGACAGTGCTGAGAGGGTATGGTTACACCTGAAGATAGTTTACATTGTAGAGTGGGATTGGTTACATGTCCTACGAGGGTGCTGGTTACCATGTTAGAGGGGCATGGGTGTACCATGAAGATAGTTACATGTCAGAGGGGATGGTTTACATCGTAGAGCGGGGGTGGTTTACATGTAGACAGGGATGGATTACATTGTAGAGGGGGGATTGGTTACATTGAAGCTAGTTACACTGTAGGAGGGGATGGTGTACATGTAGTGAGGGGATGGTTACATGTAGAGGGGAATGGTTACATGAGACTTAGTTACATGTTAGAGGGGATGGTTACATTTAGAGCGGCATGGTTACATGTTAGAGGGGGATGGTACATGTAGAGGGGATGCTTACATGGAAGATAGTACATGTAGAGGGATTGGGTTACATGTAGAGGATGGTACAGCCCACAGGAGGGATGGATACATAAGATGCGTTTACATTTGAAGAGTATTACATTGTAGAGGGGGCATGGTTGACATGTTTATGAGGGGATGGTTACATGTAGATGGGATGGTTTACATGTGAGGGTTGGTTACATTGTAGAGGGATTGTTACATGTAAGGGATGGTTTACATTGCAGACGGGGGATGTTACATGTAGATGGTTACATGTAAGAGGGGATTTGGTTACATGAAGAGGGGATGGTTACATGTAGGATGGGGATTGTGTTTACATGTAGAGGGGATGGTGTACATGTAGAGGGGGATTGTTACGATGTAGAGGGGATGGTTACATGCAGAGGGGATGATATACATGTAGATGGTTATTATGGTGGAAGGGGATTGATTACATGTAGAGGGGATGGTTTACATGTAGACGGGGCATGGTTAATGTAGAGGGATGCGTAGGTACATGAATGGTACAGAGAGGATGGTTACCATACTAGAGGGGATGTGACATAGAGGGGATGGTTTACATGTAGATTGGGATGGTTACATGTGTTAGAATGGCGGATGGTTACTCATGTAGAGGGGGAATGGTTACATGGTTAGAGGGGGTATGGTTACATGTAGAGGGGGTGGTTACATGTAGTAAGGGGGATCGGTTATGTAGGAGGGCATGGGTTACATGTTAGAGGGAGTTACATTGTAGAGCGGCGATGGTCTACATGTTTAAACGAGGAGATGGTTACATGCTAAGATGGGGATGGTTACATGTAGATTCGGTGTACATGTAGGATGGTTACATTTGTAGAGGGGGATGGTTACACTGTAGAGGGATGCGTTAATGTAGAGGGATGTTTACATGTTAAGAGGGGGATGTTTTATCCATGTAGATGGGAACCGGTTACATTGAAGAGGGATGGCATTACATGTAGATGGGATGGTTACATGTAGAGGGGATGTCGGTTACATGTTTAGAGGGAATTGGTTAATGTAGAGGGTGATGGTTACATGTTAATGGGGCATGGGTTACATGTTAGAGGGGTTATGGTACATGTAGAGGCAGTTACATGTAAGGGATGTTACATGTAGAGGATGGTTTACATGTAGATGGACATGTAGGAGGGGTGGACTAGAGGGATGGTTACATGTAGATGGTTTTACGATGTAGATGTCGATGGGTTACATGTAGAGGGGATGTCTTACATGTAGAGTGGATTGTTACATGTAGAGGGGAAGGATGGTTACATGTAGAGGGGATGGTTTACATGTAGAGGGATCGCGTTGACATGTTAGAGGGAGATGTGTTGACATATAGAGGGGATTTGGTTACATGTACGATGGTCCTTCATGTTAGATGGGATGGTTACATGTAGAGGGGGATGGTTTACAATGTAGAGAGGATGGTTACATCTATGAGGGATGCGTTACATGT
>NW_019948070.1:0-17836 GCF_002910315.2 Salvelinus sp. IW2-2015
CTCCTGGCCGTATGTATGACAAGTTGTGGTAATGGGAACGCTGGAGTACGGAGGTTATTCAGACAGAACAGCTCTGGCTTTAGGGCAGCAGTTATAGAGAGGGGTTGCGAGGTCTGGCGGGGGACTGACGAATCACTCGGGGAAACTCCGTCCCCAGGCTTAGCTGGGGCAAAGTATTGGAAGGCTCTCTGAAAAGGCAGAACAAAAACACTAAGGTTAGAATTGATTCAGCTAAACAGTATTCAACAATTTGCTAATTTGTTCCAATGTATAACTAATCTACTTTCCAGTAAGAATAGTTACAAACAACAGACTTGAATTGAAACTAAAACCCAGTTTGAGTGGATAACCCACGTAAACCTAATAGATCCCAGAGTGAAACACCAAACACAAAACAAACAAAGCTAAGTTTGATTCAAGATGATGCGGGAAAACAATATTGTTCCATTTGTAACTACACTTACTTGGATAATACAAATTAGCAAGGACTTTTGAACATCACTGAGGTGGATAAGCAAATAAATTAAAATTTTTAAAAAGTTCCAAATAAAATAGATTCCCAAAATGAGGTAGCTAATGTTCTGACAAGTTATTTTTCTTTCTGGGGGTTTATTGGTTGCGAGGGCGTTCTTGTTTTGTCTGCTTGAGGCATACACTGGGTTATGTCTAATAGGCTACTTGGTGCATCTGTCTTTCTAGCAGCCCAGTAGTTAAATAGTTGTTTTTTTTATTTATTTAATTACAGGAGGGTAAAAGGTGGGCAGATACGAGAGGGCGGCAGGGCCAATATGGAGATGGCAGAGGGAAGTCCTCACAGAACATCTGTGTTTCCATCCAATGTACAGTATCCACCCCTTTCTTTTCTCCTTTAGTTTTACTAGGACCACAATAACAGGAACTTCTATAGGCCCAAGACGAAAAACAGAGGTTTGTTGAAATACATATTTGGCCGTCCTGGGAAAACTTTTGGTGTGGGCTCCATTTTTAGGCTGCCGTTAAGGGCGGTAGTGAGTGTGTGAGAGACTGAGGGTAGAGACAACCGTGAGTGGTGAGAGACTGACCGGGTAGAGACAAGTGACCGTGTTGTGAGAGACTGACGGGTGAGACAAGTGAGTGGTGAGAGACTGACCGGGTTAGAGACAAGTGAATGTGGAGAGACTGACCGGGTAGAGATAGTTTTGTTTGTCCTTGGTTGCGTGTTGTCCATCAGCAGGGGCATGGGGAGCAGGCAGCGAAATCTCCCCCTCGAGAAAAATGCCCGATGACGACGAGGGTCACTGAGCTGCCTCCCTGTAAAAGACACGCACATTTGGTTTATTGTCATTCTTACAATAATGAGTGTGTGTCTGATCCTCTTGTGATCGTATATGAAACAATGAAATTGGATCACCAAAATACACGACACGATAAGGCTTGTGCTTAGATGATCTAAAATTATGTCAAATAAAAATAATTTCCAGCTTATCTGCCAAAAAATTACTTGGATTGTTTTGGGAGTAATGGAAGATGTGCGTGAGCAACAACCTTCATAAATATTCAAACGCATTCTTTGGTAGCAACTATTCAGCCTAATTCGTGTGATTCAGCCAATAGGCTTCCTCACTCTCTTTCCAGAAGACGGGCAAATCCCAGGGCCTGGCCTGGAGGGACCATGTGGCCCATTGATTCACGTCACGGTACTCGGCCAAGGAATGAACACACATCCACACTCTGACCACATCCGTCCCTCACCAGGATATCTAGCCAGTGCAACCCCCCCCCCCCCACTACGCACATACACAACTGTTGTTCACGCACACTGGACACGCTGTTCATCAACCAGAAGTGGTGGGGAGAGAGAAGATATTAGCGATTGCCCATGGTATTTGGATTAATGACGGAAGGGGGTGGGATCCTTGGGGATCTTCAGATTTTAAAAAAAACCAAAGCAAACTAAGCTCTGACGTTGGATTGTGTGTCTTCGCTAGGCGCACCTGCTGTGTCTCCCAGCTCTATCGTGCTGCAACACAGAACATTGGCCCCTCTCTCTCCCGCTAGCTCCTCATCCACCACATCCCTAAATTCAATCAGGGGAACCGGTTAACTATTCTGTTCTCCTTGGGAGCATTCAATGTAGGATGATCAGCCAGAGAAGACCAATCTACACTCCTCTTTTAGTGAGTCGTGACATTAGAATCTGGATTCTCGGGTAACTAAATACATTTTTCTATTCTGTTTGATTCTGGAAAGTGATGAAGTAATGCCTTAACCTAGCAAGCCATCCACCCCTTCTAAGCATTTGCATCGGAATATATATAGCAGAAGACCTGGTGTTCAAAAACCGAATTTGAAATAATTGTTAAATACTTGATCCTTTTTTTAGTGCTTGATTGGCTTGCTGGCTTAATGGGAACAATAAATATTCCCAAAACAATTCAAACCCCTGCACCAGGCAGGCTAAAACAAACACTGCAGTATTTGCAGCGATTTATTATAGCAGAAAAACAATGATAACAGGAAGAAAGACTCAAAGTTTAAACCGCTCCCACGGGCCGCACACTACTTACCTGCCCCACCCCCTACCTGCCACACCACTACGCCTCACACTGTTGTTTCATTTGACACCATATGTCCATAGGAGTCATCAATGATATATCATCTGGAAATTGCCTGTAATTTGATACCTTGCTACTCTCCACAACTCCTATCTCTTGCTGTGTTTGTCAAAACAGAGCTCAACCTCCACTCCTCTGGAAACACGCTAGATACGGAACACCTTGTATGGACTCACTGTACTCTACTGTATAAACACCAGTCGGTCTCTTTATGCATTATAGGTGCAATCAAGTAACAGTTATGGATTCGCCTCCAAGCACTTAAAGAAACCTCTTTAGGCTAGGGGCAGTATTTTGATGTTTGGATGAAAAACATGCCCAAAGTAAACTGCCTATTTCTTCAGGCCCAGAAGCTAGAATGATACATATAATTTGGCAGATTAGGATAGAAGACACGCTAAAGTTTCCAAAAACTGTCAAAATAGTTGTCTGTGAGTATAACAGAACTGATATGGCAGGCGAAAACCTGAGGAAAAATCCATCCAGGAAGTGCTATTTTCGAAACTACTTTTCCATTGCAAAGCCTATCCTCCATTTAAAGGGATATCAACCGATTCCTTCCCTATGGCCTCCACAAGGTGTGAACAGTCTTTAGACAGTTCAGGCTTTTATTCTGAAAAATTAGCGAGAATGATCACATCGCGTCAGTGGATAGCCAGATGTCCACAGTATGTGCATGCGCGCGCCGCGGGAGGCGAGACCCTTTTCTTTCTCTCTTCTATTGAAAAGGCTACCGTCCCGGTTGAAATATATCGATTTATTATTGTAAAAACAACCTGAGGATTGATTATAAAAAACATTTGAACATGTTTCTACGAACTTACGGATACTATTTGGAATTTGTCTGCCCGTCGTGATGCACGAGCCTGTGGATTACTGAAACAAAACGCACCAAACCAAATGGAGGTTTTGGATATAATATATAAACATTACATTTAAGTCATTTAGCAGAACGCTCTTATCCAGAGCGACTACAAATTGGTGCATTCACCTTATGATATCCAGTGGAACAACCACTTTACAATAGTTCATCTAACTCTTTTAAGGGGGGGGGGGGGGGGTTAGAAGATTACTTTATCCTATCCTAGGTATTCCTTAAAGAGGTGGGTTTCAGGTTGTCTCCGGGAAGGTGGTGATTGACTCCGGCTGACCTTGGGTCGTGAGGGGTTGTTCCACCATTGGGGTGCCAGAGCAGCGAACAGTTTTTGACTGGGCTGAGCGGAGACTGGTACCCTCGAGGGTAGGGAGGCGAGCAGGCAGAGGTGGATGAACGCAGTTCTTGTTTGGGTGTAGGGCCTGATCAGAGCTGAAGGTAGGAGGGGGCCTCCCCTCACAGCTTCCGTTAAGGCAAGCACCGGCATGGTCTTGTAAGCGGAGCCGAGCTCAACTTGGAAGCCAGTGGAGAGAGAGGGCGAGCTGGATCCTGGTTGAGGTTGAGGAGAGATTAGCACTATCAAAGGTGGAGTGTACGGCTCGAGAAGAAACGTGGGTGCAATAGGTGTCTGCTAAAGCAGACCAGTAGCTAGCCCGAGGCTCAGATTCTGGTTGATGAGTGTGTAGGGAAGAGCAAACCTGGCTAGGGCGGAAGCCCCAAGTGCGCAACTCCTCAGTCTCGCTTCAAATCTTTTGCCAGTTATAATCTAGTATAGATACCGCTAGACAAAGTGCCGCCCTTGGAACTCATAGAACCTCCACGCCGTCCATGATGATGCTGTGCCCCAGAGGTCACGTTACGTGGCGAGATGTGCCAGTTTGCAGAATGGCAAAATGAATCTACGTATGTTCAGGAATCTGGGGCTCCATCCGGTGCCCGATGGTCAGAGTGAGTGGGTAGGAGTGGTAGAGACGGCACAGTTGAGGGATAATAGAGTGCTAGTCACGGTAGGTGAATGCTGCGAGCGCCTCAAATAATCGACAGAGTAGCCAAACTCTCTCTTGGGGAAGAGGACAGTCAATGGAATGATACAACCGCGGCGCATTTGATTGTGAGGTATGTCTAGGGATATGGGACCAGGGAGGAATCACTCTAGAAACAGGGACGAGATATCCTCTTCCGAGTTGGTCTGGAGGTATAGAAGATGGCTCCACTTTCCGATCCTAGCATGGCAAGCGACCTCAGCCTGAGGTATGTTAGATGACATTTGGTCAACCAACCACCTGATATCTGGGCCAGACCACGCACGGATCGAGTGCGAACCGCCCAACGTCTGGGTCAGTCCAGGGAAGTGAAAGGTTGGAGGAGAAGGAGACATTCGTGCATTCGCGGTAGTGTTAGCTGTTGGCTGCACGTGGAGTACACCATCCTGAGCCCTCTCACAGAGATCACTTAGAGGAGAGCTCTGCCCTCTGCCAATGGCTCGAGATATGACAAGAAGCCAGGCCACGTGAGACACGGGGGAGGAACCTGCAAGTCCGAGAAAGGAGGAGCCCTAGGAAGACGTAGCGCTGAGCGACAGAATTCCCGAAGGCCCGTAGAGGCTCTGTGCTGCGGGGTGCCGGGTTTAGGAGACCGAGATGCTCTCTCCGCCCCGCGCCAGCCTAGTGAATGTGATCTGCGAAGCAGTGTCCCATCGGTGGGCCAGGCTAGGGCATGCCAACGGCGTGCCAGCGCCGGAGACACCAGCTGCGCTCCCGCGGCCAAGGTGAGTAGGAGCAGGTAGTAGATGTTTCCGTTTACACAGATTCTAGAGTGGGCGCCAGGCCGAGTGAGCGTGAGTGCAGGTGGTACCGTGAGAGTGTCATTAAGAAGGAGAGTGTGAGCCCTGAACCAGAGTAGCCGAGTAGCGCCGCGCTCTCCTCGTCGAATAGAGAGATTGAATAGATTTGTGGCCCAGTGGCGGATGCACTAGACTCTCGACTTCCCTCTACCTGACTGAGATCCTCCTTTGAAAACCTGACTGATGTCATACCGCGAGTGAGAGGTGCATATCTAAGAGCAAGATGTAACTACCATTAATACCATGAAGCTATGGGGAGAGGTGGCCGAGAAAGGACGAAAGCACCCGTCCAAGAGTGCGTGAGAAAGAGAAAGAAATATAAAGAAAGGGTAATATATCTGTGCAGAATGCGTGTGACCATCCGATGAAGAGCACAATCAGACGTCTGATCAGGGGTCTCTTAGCTTCAACGGGCGGAGAGTTCGTGCATAACCTTACTGCCTCCCGCCTGTGTAAGACGGAACGGGTGACACCGCAAGGAACGATTAGACGCAGCATGGTCATAGGGTCATAAGTATATAACGAGGAGCAGGTAAGGAGAAGCCCGGGAGAAGGAGCAGTGAGGAGAAGAGAGGAGGATATATCGGCGCGGTGAGCCGGCAAGGGTGGAGAGCGCCCATGGGATTCTGTGCCTGGGGCAACCAAGGAAAACCACAGGACCGTATAGTATAGCACATCTACCGCGAAGAAGCGTGAGATGGAATAACAATGACTGCTCTGAAAGACACCAGAGTAGATCCTCGCCCTGTGCTTGTCTGTAAAGTTCATTTGTACGCAGAGAGGCAGTGGTGAGGAACCAGCCTGAGATGTCGCGATGTTAGCGCAGTGGAACATTAGTACATAACGAAGAGTGAAGCGGATGTGCTGGTCGATGCGACTCTGTGTCATGTCTCAACTGAAATGTGCATGACACATAAGAAGATCGCCTCCACTACCGCCAACCAGTAACGCTGTGGTATGCTGCGCGGGGCGGGGAGGAGGGATCAGGAGGAGAAGGTGGGCAAAAAGGGAGGGCTTGCAGTCAATGGTGTGAAGCGGACCGGGTACTGGTGACCTGAATTTGTCAATGCCCTGTGTGTAGGATGGGTAGCAAACAAAGGGAGTCCAAATTACGTGGAGAAGTCGTCCCTATCAGCGCTGAGACAGAAGTGTAACACCACAGCAAAGAGGTGTGAGATATATCGCGAAGAAAGAGAGAAGTAAGAGTAAGAGCGGTCAGTACTCGATGAAAGACGAAACACACCTACTAGTTGCTGTGGGTCTAACTGTAAGACGAAGTAACCACCAACCAGATCGGAAGTGGAATAAAGGAAAATCGAAGACGTGACAAGTGATTGCTGTGAAGGAGGCAATAGAGAGGCAACGGAAGAGCTGCCCCAGTCGTGTCATGGTCGGATGTGCCATGCGTGAAGTAAGCGACGAAGTGTGGTCATAGTGAGATCCGCGTAGATGAATAGAGGCGTGAGAAGTGGATACCTTCTAGAATATTGGATAAGCATAGATGCGTTGCCTAAGGTAGGGTTATTGGGCATAATGTATACAATGCATTATGATGCTCGAACACCATACAAGGATAGAATGAGGTAGGTCAAATAGTGCGGATAAATACGACTGGTGAGTATAGCAATAAGACCGCGAGGTTCGGAAGACGTAAACGAGCCATGACTCACGCTAGAGTGTACAAGTCTATATAAAAAGTGCGATTGGGTAATGCTGAGACAGAAAAAGGCGACGGCCAGCCAATTCTATATTTGTGTGCAGATGAGATCGCCGGTATATAGTGGTCTATGTGTCATATGACTGATGCCATGTCAGAACGAATATGAGAACACGAGAGATCATTAGTTAGCACGTAAGACTGTGTGAAAGTCTTGATGTCAAATGAGGCATATAGCGTGAGCAACCAAAACATTAAGTAAGAGAAGCGAATGATGTCTCATTTGCTTGTGTGTTTATGCACTCATATGGCAGCTCATGAAAGAAGCGTCCGCTAGATGCACGGCTAAGTCAATCATCAATAATAGAGATTGATAGTGAAAGCTATATGACAAAGAATGAAGACGATAACCTGTCCACAAGAGCTGTAGAATACGAACAGCTGAAATCACAAGCAAGCACCATCCTCTGGTCTGCAGACGAGTAGTATCGGGGAAAACTAGCTTATATAGTTCTCTGTAAATGCGCTCAATCTTATGGTGGACAAAGACTTACAGTGAAGCTCGTCTGTAAACAATCCAAAGAAGTACTACTGAGTCGTAACGTTGGTCAGTTCGAGTAAGTAGAATATTGACCTGAAGGAACTCAGAATGAAATTAGAATGTGTCTTGTTTTCTTATATTATTTTGTAAACATACACCCGTTATATGTGTAAATTCCAAATATCAGACTCTACTTGGTCCTATAATAAAAGAGACCCCAGAGTACCAGAGATATTACTTACACCTGTAACAAAAGATAGAAAGTTAAGCCTGGATCATGTCTCTAGACTGATTACATTCCTAAGAGATTCACTGCCACAATTCTAGAGGTATGTGTTATCCTGACGCGACGTGCCCTTATAGCATCTGCTACCTGCCTGTGTGAACATGCCTTGGCGCGTTTATACGAGTCTGGGTAATGGGCGTGAGGTGGTATACATGACCATCTGTTGTGTACATCTGCGACTGTAGGTTGTAACCAAATCAGCCTGGGGCCTGGTCAATGACTAATGATCATTTGATTTGGATCTGAAGAGGTACTGAACTCGCTGAGGCGCTGCCTCACAAACTGCCCGGGCAAGCCTCAATATTCATGACTGGACTTCTTGGCTAATAGTGTCAACCTCATATAGTACAAAGTTCCTAATATGAGACACTATCAATTGTAATCATCCTCTATCGCAATGGTGGCGAGTATATATTAATAGACATAACCTAAGACAAAATGAATATATAGTAATAAGCCGTGGTGTTATGTGATCGTCGTATTGTCCTGTCTTTATGGGCATACATAATCAATACACTTGGAAAATAGTGAGTTATGGGTAGTGGCTTGAAAGCTTAGACTGGATAGATTGTGCCTGTCCCCTTGCCTTGGTAGTCTCATGGGTAAGCGCTGACGACTAGTGTACCTCGGAACCTTGGTGGCCAATTGCATTCCAATATGAACGGTTACCCCTTAACCACTTAAGCCTTGCAGAGAAGTGCTTTGCAACCCAGGACAAGGCGCCAGAAGAGGCACAGTTGCGGGAATAGCCATACCTCGCCCGTCAAAAACATTACACGCCTTTGTCATACCGGCCTGTGCAATGACGTACCAAAAGGTATGGTGTGTGCTGTCTAAATCAAGGTGAGAATAATTGTGGAAGAAGTATTTGCAGTTTCAATCAGTGAGGTCCGAGGGTCCTTAGTTTCCATATGCGCTATATAAAACTTATAGGAGAATGGGGATTGTACTATAAAGAATTCTTAATATCATAGGGGTTCTACAAATATCTCCGGATGCTTCCTTATTCAGTGGGACAAGTCCATGGTCCCTAGAGGCTCCTCCCCGCTATAGTCCAGCATATAAATCATAATTCTGTCATCAATGACTTCAGATCGGTCAACCCATTGTCTGTCCCAGATTTGTTTGCTGTGTCTCCTACGATGTCATCTTCCTTAATTGTATCTGAATGATGGGGTGCGGGGCAATAATTACCCCTTCCTCTACAACAAACCTGAAAGATCAGGCGTCGGGACTCTGTCCACTGCCTGTAGATTTCCGGTGCGGGATGAATCTCTAATCCTACTCACAACTGTCCGTGCGTCCTCTGGAAAACTATGATGTACGTAAGAATAACATAGTATTAGGCATTGGCACATGCTCTACGCACGCACTACACAGTGCCGTGCAACACTTTGATAGGATCCTCAATGTCCACATATATGCTAATCAGTCGCTATAATGATATTAAATCTTATCTTTGAAATTTAAGACGGCCGACTCATGCAAAGTTGTTTAGCTCTCACTTTTACCGCAGAGATGCTCCACTAGTCCAACTGGTATAATTACTGATGATGCTATAATGGGACTACAGACACCAAAAGATATCACTACCCTCTGTCATTTAATAAAACATCTCACTATAACGCTAGTGACTTACAATGTGTACCTAATTGGTCACATGCCACATCTTTAGGCAGATGTTATTCAGGTGTTAGTGAAATGCTTGGTGTTTTCTTAGCTCCAACAGTGCATTAGTATCTAAACAAATTTCATATTCGGCGCTACAGCTTCAGTTTTCAGAGCTACAAATTGAAAGAAAGCAATGGTAACCCTGAGCTCGAGAATGAGCACACATCTTAATAATATTGATAATTGTGAATTGTGTGAAATTTAAAGATCACAATTAATGTTAGATCCTTGAACGCCCACGATCCTCCAGTGCAGGATGTTATGACCTATGAATGCAAATGACGGGGCCCCAGCAAAGTACTCCATGCCAGGGGCGACAGCCCGACTAAAGAGGCGAGAGCAATTGCCCTCATATCCAAATTATACAATAATATGCAGCGCTGCTAAAAAGTGGCGGAAGCACCGGTCTCACGCCTGCACCTACGAGCGTATTGGTAACGTGCTCATAACTGGAAGTGCAAAAGTCATGGTGTCTTCGGACTAATGGTATGAGGGGACAGCATAGTGTCCTAGGGCAAGAGGAATGCACACTCGAAATCAAATGTTATGACTCTCTGTGTTGTGTGTGTGACTCCGATATTTACATGATTGATCGATATAAGATCCAGCTAGTGGTAGTAACCTCCCTGAAAATTGTGAATTAAAGCCCTACAATAGAGTAATAACTATATATCCACAAGAACTAATCCTGGGAAGTCTTACGATATTGGAGCTTCCACCCTCACATAAGATTTCCCTCATTATGCAGTAATATATGCAGCCAAGCTAGCAATACTAGCGACAGTAAGAAGTAAAATGCCTGCCGGCACCGCAGGTGACCCTCCACCGTGCCTAATGAAGCACCGCTACATGCAGATCTTGAAAAACATAACTGGCCACTTTAAGGTACACTATTTACGTATTTGACGCGGTCCAAGGTATTCCCCATATATTGCACAACTTTAATCCCCCGCAGAGCGGAAGAAGAGGCTGCAACAGACTACGTGAGAGATGATGGGTTCTGTCCTTAAAGCCATCCAACTAAAATCCAACAAAAGCAACACCACCCCGCTACAAGAGTCTCGCACCTTTAAGCCGCCGCACCGAAAATCATTTCTACGTTACTTACTAGTGCCGTTAAAATTGTCGACGGGCCACCCAATTACCACAAAAGATAAATCTCACATAAAAAAATATTTAATTTTCATGAATATCACAAGCTGCAAACTTAACACACAACACACACGAATACTCTACTTGTAGTAAATACCCCAATACCTGGTAAGCGGGTGTCAGATTATCAAAGAGAGGGCGGTTTCCTACTGGTGAAAGCAAATCCATGCATTTATGTGTAGAGACATCCAGTCACTCGAGCAGACATTAAACCATAGTACACTAACCTGCAGTGCAGGCCAAAAGTAGATTTGGTACTTCATCTTAAGTCAGAAAAGCAAATAGAATGAAAGTGAGCAGGCCCAGAAGTTCCATCATGATACCCTCTTTGAATGATCCTCTTACGTATGGTTATTCACGGAAAAGAAGCCTCCCCAGCTACCACATTACAGAGTGTCATGATGTTTACCCATCAATGGTCCATGATCAAGAATATATCTCGTATCTCCTAAAACTCTCATAGCTCTAACAGGAATATTACTCTCGTTTAAGACCGGTCCCTACGGTAGTTGGGAAATTCCATGCTGTCCAGTTACCAGCCCTTTCAAGCTTAAACATCCTTATCATTTAAATCGCCCTCCAGGTTCCCTAATGAGACTGCCAGTCATTACAATGAGCTTGACGCAAAAGCCAGGAACCTCGCTGAGAATGCTATACGACTTCACTTAGAGGCATGCTCATCTCTAACAGATTCTGTGGGTGCTATGAAGCCCCACGAGTCAAATACTAGAGCCCTGGTGTGACCTTCATCCCCCATGCCATCTCTTACTTCCCACTGCCTACTATCACTACATCATACCTAGAAAACCTCTCAACCCTTCTACACAACTATTCTCACTCAGCAAACTAGCATCAACACTAATTGGACAACGGTCAATGAGCGCGTCTTTGCCCCTCATCGTTTACTAGATGCCTGTTCTGTCCATCTTCAACTCTCATGACATCAATCTGTTGGCGAACCTCCTAGCCAAGCCTCCACCACTTACTACGATACATGTCTACTATCCTTTCCCATACGTACGCTAACTCCATCAAGATGACATCCTTCCACACAAACTGTCACCCGACGTCGAGAAGAGGATGGTTACTCGAAAACAAGCCACCGTACCACCACTACTGACTGCGTTCGCTCTCTCAGTCCCACAAAACCAGCGTGGGACTCTCTTCCCTCCCCTCTTCTCTTATATTCTATTACAGACCCATGACGGGTCCCACATGTTCCACTGTTCATTGTGCTTATGACTCCCAACCTTCATCCAAACTTCTCTAATCTTCCTGATTTCTGCTTCTCCTGCAACCCTACTCTTGTCCTCCCGATTTCTGACATCCTGTTGACCATCTCTATAGTCCCCTATCCAGTGCTTCGACGGTCCGCAGGTGCGCAGGTTACGCTTCTCCCTAACACCATAGAGGCATCCGTGAAACCTCGGCACGACTCATCTGTGATGTTGCTCACACAAGTAAACGGAGGCTTGAAGGAACTCAACTTCAACCGGATCTATGAAAGACCTGGGCCAACCGAGGCGCCCAGATCGGAAAATGGAGAACCACTCCGCCCTCCTCCTCTCTAGTCTGAGACTAGGCGACAATCCTTTCACTCACCATTCCATACTCTTACTTATCTCCTCTTTCCTTTCGCCATGGCATATAATCTGACCCAAATTTTATCTACCACATCTATAGAAATTGCCAAAACAGCAGTTCTAGCTCTTACGTAACCTAAGGTGAATGCTCCTTACCTCCTGTTCATACTGTTACTTCCCTCCACATCAGTATACACCTCCATCCTGCCCCCCCCCCCTCCCTCTCGGATCTGTGCCTATGAGCTTCTTCATCATACTGCATATTTGAAAAAGAAGCCGTCTCCGAGCCGGCATAGGGCCTGCATCCTCGTTTGCTAAGTCAACGACACGAGTACCAACCCTTTGGGTAGGTCCTGACTCACAACACTAGTGCACCTACCCTGTTGCTTTGACCTCTTTCTACTTCTCACATCTCGGTGCTCTCCGGATATGAGGCCACATCGTACTAGACCGTCTGGCTCCGTGGACTTGCGTGCTTCTACCTCCGGTTAAGAACGTTCCCCGACATACAATCTTCTGCGGGATGTGTCTTCGCTCTTGAACCCCTTTAACACTCCTAGCCCTCCTCTCCACTGTAACTTACTTCTGATGACCATTTATATACCGCAGAAGTAAACATTCTCGGATATCAAATCCTTCCCGGTCTAGCCGTCACCTCAGCTACATTCTTCACCACCTATCATCCTGGACCGCCACTGGCCCGCATAAAACCCGGACCTCCCTCTCCGTTCTTCCCGAAATAATCGCTGATGCTTGAGGAGGTTAGCACCCCTTTCCTGAAAAGAGGCCACAATATATTCAACAATCATGCTCCCACATGGCAGGGCCGCCCAAAGAGTCCACCCCGGGATGTGAATAACAAAGCAGAGCTATCATGGTTGCCGGAGGTATCCTTTCTATGTCTCCTTCTCTCCAGCAAAAGCCTATGCGCACACCATACACCCGCTTCTGAATTATTCCTTCTGGTTGAACGTGGTCCGCGGTCGTTCCCGGTGGACTCCGAATTGACACTCTAGACTCTCGACCAGCATAATCTCTCATCTCAGAGAGTGACAGACCTTCTTTGACAGTGGCACAAGGAATCCAAGTCCAAGAGCCTCTCTCGTAAAGCAATCATCTAGCTCTATTTCCTACCAGACATGCATATCTGGCTCCCTCCCTCCCCGGCGGATCTCTGTTGTCACCGGTAGTCGCCGCTCGCACGCTCGTCATTTAAAAAGCCTACAAGCCTCTCGTCTCCTGTCTGCTCTTCACCTCTCACTTCTCCCGATGCCGGCAGATCCAAGGGTGCAAGTTACAAATGAGCCTTTCTATTCCCTGGGTGGACGGGAATCGGAGGATCCTCCTACAAGTCACACACGTCTGCGTCGGTGAGGTGGCTGTTTCCGGACTATCATACACTTGTGAACATATGTACTGGACCCACCACGTGCTTTGGATTGCCCGCCTCCCCAATCTCCTTTTACCTGAGCAGGTATCGCTTCACATACTGCAGGTTAGGTGATAGGCTTGTCCCACCGCGGTGGGCGACAGCGTGCGTGTCATCTCCGCAGCGAAGAGTGCTCATACACCACTTAAGGGTTCGTCCCGAGGCAATGGCTGTTCTAGGCCACCCCTCTCCAAACAACTACTGCTCCATACGCTTACCGTCAACCACCAAGTCACTCATGGCCCTACAATCGCTCGGAAATAGCCCTCACATAGGCTCTGGACCAATGGTGTCCGACATAACTCATCAATTGCCACCGTGATGCCCAAGACCGTAACACAATTAATCTTGCCTGGCACTCTGTCCCGCCCCCTAGGCGTGCGTCCAGTATTAGCCAGCCATAGGGCTCCGGTGAATCGCATCTCTGCGAATGTGCGTGGGAGACAGACAAGAAACATATCCCACCGTCGTGCCCGGCTATGAAACCCGGCCTCTACCACCCTCACTCCAAGCTGAACCCTCAGGCCAGGCAAGGACCTGAGGGCGGCCAATATTGCTGCTGCGCTTCACCTCCTACCTGGGGATCGTGCACTGCCCCGTCCGATTTGGAGTCCGCTCGCCAGTCGCACGGTTGACAACTCCCATGTGTCGCTCTCACATACACACGAGCCGGGGTCGCGTAACACCGAACCCATGTAGGTGCCGCTGGAGTGTTCTGCGGGTGCGAGCCACAACCACTGGTACTGCAGTGCCCTTCCTCCAACTATACACATCCTAGGAGCAGGGTGTGACCCGTTCCTGTATGGTTTTTATGCTCAGGTGGACCACCAATGTGGCTTACATGTCGCAAGAGTGATAACGACCTGACGCCTCCAACTGGAGGAAGTCCGGCTGCAGGAGTCCTTATACAATCATTAGGCCCACTAAGATCTACTCAACAGTCCTTCTCCGTTCTGCCTCCTACCCTCGCAACTCCCGCTAATGCTCCTGTGCTGGCCGACTCTCCTCGCCAATGTATAGCTATTAAACCCCCTACAACTCAATCCCGGAATTCAGCCGTGCCCAGAGCGACGTCTCCGTTGTTGCCTTGCAACATCCTCCAAGCTCAAATCTTCTCACCCGGGTGGTCACCCCGCATTTATCCTTACTCACACCTCCTCATAGGCCCACTCGGCTTACCTCACAGTGGGCTCTCGACGCGGTGCAGACCTCACAATTAGAACTCCGTCATGCCCCTACAAAACGAGAACCCAACTAGGTTATGCTTTGGCATAGACAGATAGTCGTGCCTGGAACTCAGGCCCACATTCTCACAGTAACCTGATGTCAGGCTAAACTACCGAATCCCCGAGTCTGTCAAACACAGATAGGCACACTCACTAGCTCCCAAAACAAGGCACATAAGCCAGCTCTCATCCACCTAGGACCTCGACCTCCGACTCCACTCTGAACTTAGAACTCGTCACATTCTTCCTCCTCTCTTACTCTTCTCGAGGTAAAGTAACAGTTCCCGCTCAGCCCCAGTCAAAACGGTGTTCGCTCTCTTGGCACCGGCAATGGTTGGAACAAACTCCCTCACGACGCCCAGGTCATGCGGATGTCAATTCACCAGGTCAATCACCACCTTCCGGAGACACCTGAAACCCCACCTCTTTAAGGAATACCTAGGATAGGATAAAGTAATCCTTCTAACCCCCCCTCCCCCTTAAAAGAGTTAGATGCACTATTGTAAAGTGGTTGTTCCACTGGATATCATAAGGTGAATGCACCAATTTGTAAGTCGCTCTGGATAAGAGCGTCTGCTAAATGACTTAAATGTAAATGTTTATATATTATTATATCCAAAAACCTCCATTTGGTTGGTGCGTTTTGTTCAGTAATCCACAGGCTCGTGCGAWCACGACGGGCAGACAAATTCCAAATAGTATCCGTAAAGTTCGTAGAAACATGTCAAATGTTTTTTATAATCAATCCTCAGGTTGTTTTTACAATAAATAATCGATAATATTTCAACCGGACGGTAGCCTTTTCAATAGAAGAGAGAAAGAAAAGGTCTCGCTCCCGGCGCGCGCGCATGCACAAATCTGTGGACATCTGGCTATCCACTGACGCGATGTGATCATTCTCGCTAATTTTTCAGAATAAAAGCCTGAAACTGTCTAAAGACTGTTCACACCTTGTGGAGGCCATAGGGAAAGGAATCTGGTTGATATCCCTTTAAATGGAGGATAGGCTTGCAATGGAAAAGTAGTTTCAGAAAAATAGCACTTCCTGGATGGATTTTCCTCAGGTTTTCGCCTGCCATATCAGTTCTGTTATACTCACAGACAATATTTTGACAGTTTTTGGAAACTTTAGAGTGTCTTCTATCCTAATCTGCCAATTATATGYATATTCTAGCTTCTGGGCCTGAGAAATAGGCAGTTTACTTTGGGCATGTTTTTCATCCAAACATCAAAATACTGCCCCCTAGCCTAAAGAGGTTTCTTTAAGTGCTTGGAGGCGAATCACATAACTGTTACTTGATTGCACCTATAATGCTATTAATGAGACCGACTGGTGTTTATACAGTAGAGTACAGTGAGTCCATACAAGGTGTTCCGTATCTAGCTGTGTTCCAGAGGAGTGGAGGTGAAGCCTCTGTTGAGGACAAACACAGCAAGAGATAGGAGTTGTGGAGAGTAGCAGAGGTATCAAATTACAGGCAATTTCCCAGATGATATATCATGATGACTCCTATGGACATATGGTGTCAAGATGAAACAACAGTGTGAGCCGGTAGTGGTGTGGGCAGGTAGGGGTGTGGGCAGGTAGTAGTGTGGGCCCGGGGAGCGGTTAAACTTTGAGTCTTTCTTCTGTTATCATTGTTTTTCTGCTATAAAATCGTGCAAATACTGCCAGTGTTTGTTTTAGCCTGCCTGGAGTGCAGGGTTGATTGTTTTGGGAATATTTTATTGTTCCATTAAGCCAGGCAAGCTCAATCAAGCACAGATCAAGTATTTACAATTATTTCAAATCGTTTTTGAACCCAGGTCTGTCTGCTATAATATCCGAGCAAAGCTTGAAGGGGTGGATGGTTGCTAGGTAAGGCATATTCATACTTTCCAGATCAAAACAAATAGAAAAATGTATATTAGTTACCCAGCAATCCAGATTCTAAATGTCACGACTCACTAAAGAGGAGAGATATCTCTCTGGCGATCATCCTACATTGAATGTCCCCAGGAGAAACAGAATAGTTAACCGTTCCTGATTGAATTAGGGATGTGTGGAGAGGAGCTAGCGGGGAGAGAGAAGGGGCATATGTTCTGTGTTGCAGCACGATAGAGCTGGGAGACACAGCAGGGCATAGCCCAGGAAGACACACATCAACGTCAGAGATAGTTGCTTTGTTTTAAAAAATCTGAGATCCCCAGGATCCCCCACCCCTTCCTGTCTTATCCAAATACCATGGCATCGCTATAATTCTCTCTCCCCACCACTTCTGGTTGATGAACAGCGTGTCAGTGTGCGTGAACAAGCAGTTGTGTATGTGCGTATGTGGGGGGGGGGGGGTTGCACGGCTAGATATCGCTGGTGATGGGACGGATGTGGTCAGAGTTGGATGTGTGTTCATCCATGTGGCAGACCGCTGACGTGATCACATTGGGCCACATGGTCCCTCTCAGGCCAGGCCTGGGATTTGCCCTCTTCTGGGAAAGAGAGTGAGGAAGCCTATTGACTTGAGATCACACGATATTAGGGCTGAATAGTTGCCTACCAGAAATGCGTTGAATTTATGAGGTTGTTGCTCACGCCATCTTCATCTCCCAAACAATCCAAGTAAATTTTTTGGCAGATGAAAGCTGAATTATTTTTATTGACATAATTTTAGATATCTAGCACAAGCCTTATTGTGTGTGTATTTTGTGATCACATTTTGTTTCATAATACACACAAGAGGATCACAACACACTCATTACTTGTAAGAATGAACAATAAACCAACATGTGCGTGTCTTTTACAGAGGAGCAGCTCAGTGACCCTGTCGTCATCGCATTTCTCCGAGGGGGGATTTCGCTGCTCCCCCACTGCCCCCCTGCTGATGGACAACACCAACACAGGACACAAACACCTCTACCCGGTCAGTCTCTCACACACTCACTTGTCTCTACCCGGTCAGTCTCTCACACACTCACTTGTCTCTACCCGGTCAGTCTCTCACAC
>NW_019948071.1:0-6157 GCF_002910315.2 Salvelinus sp. IW2-2015
GAGGAGACAACATGCTGATCAACTATAAATAATATACACACTGAGGAAGACCAACATGCTGATCAATATAATAATAATATACCACACTGAGGAAGACAACATTGACTGATCAATATAATATAAATACACACTGAGGAGAAGACAACATGCTTATCAATATAATATAATATACAGCACTGAGGAAGAACAACAATGCTCATCAATTAATATATATACACACTGAGTGGGAAGACAACATCGCTGATCAAATTATAAAAATAAATATACACACGTGAGGAAGACAACATGCTGTCTTATTCCCTGAGGAAGACAACATGCTGATCAATCATAATATAAATATAAACATAGAAGACAACATGCTGATCAATATAATTAAATATCACACTGAGGGAAGGACAAAACATGCTGATCAATATAATAATACACACGAGGAAGAAAACATGACTGATCAGATATAATATAATATACAACACTTGAAGGGAAGACAAACTGCTGATCAAATATAATATAATATACACACTGAGAAGACAAACATGCTGATCAATATAAAAATAGACACACTGAGGGGCGAAGACAACATGAGCTGATCATATAAATATAATATACACACTGAGGGGAAGACAACATGCTGATCAATATTAATAAAATACACACTGAGGAACACATGCTGATCATATAATATGTATATATCTATCTATCTAATATGACCAACAATCACTGGGTCAAATATAATATAAATACACACTGAGAGAAACAACATGCTGATCAAATTAATATAAAAAATAAACACGAGGAAGACAACAGACTGATCAACTATAATATAAATATACACACTGAGACGAAGACACACATGCTGATCAATAGTAAATATAATATACACACTGAGGAAGACAACATGCTGATCAATATAATATAATATACACAACTGAGGGGAAAGACAACATGCTGATCAATATAATAGAATATACACACTGAGGGAAGACAAACATGCTGATCAAATATAATATAATAATACACAACTGAGGAAACAACATGCTGGATCAATATAATAAAATACACACTTGAGGAAGACAACATAGCTGAGCAATTAAGATACACCACTGAGGAAACAACATGTCGGATCAATATATATAATATACACACTGAGGAGACAACCATGCTGATCAATAAAATATACACACTGAGGAAGACACATGCTGAGCAATATAATATAAATATACCACCACTAGAGGAAGACAACATGCTGATCAATATAATAATACACACTGAGGAAAGACAACATGCTGATCAATATATATAATAATACACATGAGAAAGACAACATGTCTGATCAATATAATATAATATACACCACTGAGGGAGACAACATGCTGATCAATATAATATAATTACACACTGAGGAAGACAACATTGCTGATCAACTATAATATAATAGACACACTGAGGAACAACAGCGACAACTATAATATTTAATATATCACACTGAGGAAGACTTAACATGCTGATCAATATTAATTTAAGTGATGATGCGAGCTGAGCTTGTGAGTGGAAGACAACATGCTGATCAACTTATAATATAATATACACACGAGGAAGACAACATGCTGATCAAATATAATATAATATACACACTGAGGAAGACAACATGCTGCTTCAAGATAATATAAACACACTGAGGACAACATGCTGATCAATATAATATTAAATTACACACTGAGGAACAACAACTTGCTGATCAATATAAATTAATATTACACACTGAGGGAAGACAACATGCTGATCAATATAAATTATAATATACACACTGAGCGAAGAACAACATGCTGATCAATTATAATATAAATATACACACTGAGGAAGGACAACATGCTGAATCAATCATAACTATAATACTACACAACTGAGGAAGCAACATGCTGATCAATAATAATAACTACACACTGAGGAAGACAACATGCTGATATGTTTCCATTGTTGGACCACAGTGAAATGTTCTCATACTATGTTTGGTTGTAATATGACAGCAGTATCTTCATCCATTCACCCGTTAATCCGTTTAACCCGTTCCTCCTTCCTCCGTTCCATGCCCAGACGGTCTGATGTAGAGAAGAACTGTTAGTTGACTACTGCCAGCCGGTAAACTTCCACTGTGGCACCAACCTGTGTATCTTCGAGACGTGGCCTGCGGACACGCCAGGAGACTGTACTGGACGGAGTGACGAGAGAGACTTGTTGGGGAGCTGTTACAAACAGGAAGGTACAGAAAAAACAGCATTTGAATGGGTGCTTTACATTGTCCTATTTAACAAAGGTGCATATTATACACGTGTGTCTAGCCCATCCCCCCTGAACCCTCAGAGAGTGGGGTCAAGGCCAGGGTCTCACCCAATCTCCCCCTGACACCCTCAGAGAGCGGGGTCACAGCCAGGGTCGTAATCCCATCTCCCCCTGACACCCTCAGAGAGTGGGGTCAAGGCGCCAGGTCTATCCCATCTCCCCTGACACCCTCAGAGACGGGGGCCAAGGCCAGGCTATCCCATCTCCCCCTGACACCCTCAGAGAGTGGGTCAAGGCCAGGGTTCCTATCCCATCTCCCCTGACACCCTCAGAGAGTGCGTCAAGGCCAGGTCTATCCCATCTCCCCCTGACACCCTTCAGAGATGGAGGTCACGGCCAGGGTCCGTATCCCATCATCCCCCTGACAACCCATCGGAGAGTGGGGTCAGGCACAGGGGTCTATCCCATCTCCCCTGCACCCTCAGAAGACATGCACATCAAAGTGGGGTCAACGGCCAGGGTCTTATTATCCCATCTCCCCCATTGACAACCCTCAGAGAACAAGTGGGGTCACGGCAGCGTCTATCCCATCTCCCCCTGGACACCCTCAAGAGAATGGGGTCACGAGCCAGGGTCTATCCCAACGCCCCACTACACCCTCAGAGAGTGGGGTCACGGCCAGGGCTTATCCCATCTCCCCCTGACACCCTCAGAGGAGTGGGTCACGGCCCAGGGTCTATCCCATCCCCCTGGACACCCCTCAGAGAGTGGGGCAAGGCCAGGTCAATATCCCCAGCTCCCCTGACGACCCTCAGAGAGTGGGGTCACGGCCAGGGTCTATCCCACTCTCCCCTGACAACCTCAGAGAGTGGGTCCACGGCCAGAGAGGTCTATCCCATCTCCCCCTGACAACCTCAGAGAAGTGGGGCTAAGGCAGGGTCTAATCCCATCTCCCCCTGACAAACCCTCAGAGATGGGGTCAAGGCCAGGGTCTATCCCCAAGCCCCCTGACACCCTACAGAGAGTGGGGTCACGGCCAGGGTTAACCATTGTCCACGCCCCAGGAGCATTAGTTAAGTGCTTTGCTCAGGGCACATTTGGCAGATTTTTCCACCTTTCGGCTGGGATTCAAACTAGCGACCTTCGGTTACTCTAACCGCTGGGCTACCTGCCACCGGGCTACCAATCTGGCAGTCAAATCGTTTTGAGTAAGTGTGTGTAATAAGGTTTATGATGTATTTTATTACTAGTAGTAGTATGTGTTATACATGTGTTGTGTTATTACTAGTAGTAGTATGTTTATAATGGTTTATTACTAGTAGTAGTATGTAGTATAATGTGTTGTTATTACTAGTAGTAGTTGTTATAAGTGTATGTATGACTAAGTGTAGTAGTGTATATTGTGTTAGTTACTAGTAGTAGTATTGATATAATGTGTATTATACTAGTAGTATATGTTGTATAATGTGATAATTACAGTAGTAGTATGTATAATGGTATTACTAGTAATAGTATGTTAAATTGTTTTATTACTAGTAGTTAGTCACTGTTTATAATGTTGTTTTATACTAGTATAGTATTTATAATGTGTTGTATAATGTTTGTTGTATTACTCAGTAGTAGTATGTGTATAATGTGTATTACTAGTAGTAGTATGTTATAATGTTGTATTACTAAGTAAGTAGTATGTGTTGTGTATATGTGTTGTATTACTACGTAGAGTATGTATATAATGTGTTGATTACTAGTAGTAGTAGTATTTTTATTATAATGTGTTGTATTACTAGTAGTAGTATGTGATATATATGTGTTTATTACTAGTAGTAGTATTTTATAAATTTGTTTTATTACTAGTAAGTATGTTGTATAATGTGTTGTATTACTAGTAGTAGTATGTATATAATGTGTGTATTACTTAGTAGTGCGTATATGTGATAATGTATTTACTAGTATTAGTGTGTTTTATGATTATTTTATGACAGGAATGCCTGTGTTGTTTCAAGTGATCACGCTGCTCCTGATTGCTCTCTGGGTCTTGGCCTCCCTCCTTGTCATCGCGCTGGGCTGTGCCTTCAAACTCTACTCCCTCCGGACAAGAGAGTTACAGGTTAGGTATGATTTCATCTGTCCTGGCTGTCCCTCCCTCCCTCCCCCCTCCCTCCTCCCTCCCTCCCTCCCTCCCTCCCTCCCTCCCTCCCTCCCTCCCTCCCTCCCTCCCTCCCTCCCCTCCTCCCCCCTCCCCCATCCCCCTCCTTCCCTCCCTCCCTCCTCTCTCTGTTGATTGATTTGAGTTCATTAGCTCCCCCCTCTGTTTTGTAAATCCGCCCGGTTCCCAGCCACTAATTATTCATACCACTAAGTGAGAGAGAGAGAGAAAGAGAAGAGAGAGGAAGAGAGGGAAACAAAAACAGCTTAATCTGACCCCTGTCATGAAGAACGAGCGCCGCGGCTAGGCCATACTGTGGGTGGTTAGCCGCTACGCTCAGTCCCCATTTCCGCGGGTGGGCTGTTAGCATGCGGCTCAGTTAGCGCTATGCTACTCTGCCTGGTGCTATGCTAGGTGCCTACTAATCCAGACACCATGTAAGTCCCTTCAACTCCTCTCAGCTCTGTGTGTGTACGCTATCAGGCTTGGCCCTGCTCCTTGCAGTGTGGAACTGTAGAGAGGAGAGAGATGATAGAGAAGAGAGATACAGAGAGAGATAGTGCAGAAGAAGCAAGGAGAAGAGAGAGAGAGAGGGGTGGCAGGAAGAGAAGGAGAGACTATGATAGAGAGAGAGAGGAGAGAGAGGAGAAGTGGAGAGAGGAAGAGATTAGGAGCAGAGAAGAGAGAAGAGAGAGAAGGGATGATGGTTAGTGAGAGGACAGAGAATACAGACCAGAGAGAGATAGATGGAGAGAAGGAGAGGAGAGAGACGAAGAGGCAGGAGAGAGGCACGAGAAAGAGAGAGGAGGAGCAGAGGAAAGAGAGAAGAAGGGGAGAGAGGGGAGAGAGGAGAGTAGGAGAGGGAAGAGAGAGAGAGAGAGAGAGAGAGAGAGAGAGAGAGAGAGAGAGAGAGAGAGAGAGAGAGGTGGAAGAAGGGAGAGAGAGAGATGAATAGAAGTGGTGTATAATTAGTAGTAGGAGTTAGTAGCTGCAGTGGTTAACTGTCTCTGGCTCTGCAGTCTGACCTGTCATGACTCACTATGTTGATCTGTCCTACTGATGTGGGAGAGAAAAGGTCAACCAGTGAAGAACAAACACCATTGTAAATACAACCCATATTTATGCTTATTTAGTTTCCCTTTTGTACTTTAACTATGTGTACATCGTTACAACACTGTATATATATATAATATGACATCTGTAATGTCTTTATTCTTTTGGAACTTCTGTATGTGTAATGTTTACTGTTAATTTTTATTGTTTATCTCACTTTTGTATATTATTATTACCTCACTTGCTTTGGCAATGTTCACATATGTTTCCCATGCCAATAAAGCCCCTTGAATTGAATTTAATTTAATTGATAGAGAGATACAGTGAGAGAGAGAGAGATTGCGAGGAGCACAAATACTATATCCATCTAGACACAGTTGCCCTAGAGCACACAAACAACTATACACACCTCGGCCTAAACATCAACACCACAGGTAACTTCCACAAAGCTGTYAACYATCTGAGAGACGAGGCCAGAAGGGCATTCTATGCCATCAAAAGGAACATTAAATTCGACATCCCAATTAGGATCTGGCTAWAAATACTTGAATCAGTTATAGAACCCATTGCCCTTTATGGTTGTGAGGTCTGGGGTCCGCTCACCAACCAAGAATTCACAAAATGGGACAAACACCAAATTGAGACTCTGCATGAAGAATTCTGCAAAAATATCCTCCGTGT
>NW_019948071.1:8989-11827 GCF_002910315.2 Salvelinus sp. IW2-2015
ACACTGACCAATATTTCGTCTTACAAGCCGCCGCACCACTAACTGATAACAATCTCTTGGTACCAGATCCTGTAACCCCGCAGAGATGAAATTAATGTCGCATTTGTAACCTAAAAGCAGTGTTCGAAAGTCATGATTTCAGGGAGAGTGATTATTTCTACTCACCAACAGTTTTTGTCTCTCTGTGCTCAGGAGATGTTTTTTTTTGATTCGCGTAAGAGAAAGTCGAAAAAAACTAGTGTGTGGGATAGAGTCACTACCCAGTTGTTGTTCGGGAGTGGGTACCGGTTTAGACAGATGTTATTTCTATTTTAACAACCAGAGGTCTCTGACATGAGATGTAAAGTGGTACGTTTAGGACAGATCGTTATTCTTATTTTACAAACAGAGTCTCTGACATGAGATGTAAAGTGGTACGTTTAGACAGATCGTTATTCTATTTTACAACAGAGTCTCTGACATAGAAGATGTAAAGTGGTACGTTTAGACAATCGTTATTCTATTTTACAACAGAGTCTCTGACATGAGATGTAGAAGTGGTACGTTTAGACTGATCATTATTCTATTTTACAAACAGAGTCTCTGACGTGAGATGTTAAAGTGGTACGTTTAGACTGATCGTTATTCTATTTTACAACAGAGTCTCTGACATGAGATGTAAAGTGGTACGGTTTAGACTGCTATCGTTATTCTATTTTACAACAGAGTCTCTGACGTGAGATGTAAAGTGGTACGTTTAGACTGATGTTAACCTGTCCTCTGTTGCTAGTGTTAGTGGGCGGGTTGAGATAACTTCACAGACTGAACGATAAAGCTGTCTCCTTCTAAAGTTCCACTCACATCTACCTTACCTGATCACTGAAATCTGACGCCTGCCATCACTGCTCTGTGTAATACCCAGACAGACCATAATGAAATGTCTGAGGCCCGGTCTGCCCGCCTGGTCACTGATCTCTGACCTGTTGTAATACCCAGACAGACCATAATGAAATGTCTGAGGCCCGGTCTCCCAGCCTGGTCACTGATCTCTGAGCTGTTGTTACACCCAGACAGACCATAATGAAATGTCTGAGGCCCGGTCTCCCAGCCTGCGACCCAAAATTGTCAGAGAGAGGAGACACAGAGACACACAAACACACAGAGACATAGAGACACACAAACACACAGAACACAGAGACACACAAACACACAAGAGGACACAGACACACAAACACACAGAGACACACAAACACAGAGACACACAAACACACCGAGACACACACAGAGAAAGGAGACACAGCGAGAGGCACACACAGAGATAGAGAGACACAGCGAACGAGACACACAGAGACACAGAGGACACAGCGAGAGACACACAGAGATATAAGACACAGCGAAAACACAGAGAACACAGCGAGAGACACACAGAGATATAGACACAACACAGAGACACACAGAGACACACAGCGAGGAGACACACAGAGACACACACAGAGACACAGACAGCAAGAGACACAAACACAGAGACACACACACAGAGACCACAAGCGAGAGACACACAAGACACAGAGGACACAGCAGAGAGACACACAGAGACACACAGAGACACACACAGACAGAGACACACAGAGACACAGAGACACAGCATAGACACACCAGAGACACAGGAGACACAGAGACACAGGCGAGAAGACACACAAAGACACAGAGCACAGCGAGAGACACACACAGAGATATAGACACAAGCGAGAGACACACAGAGACACAGAGACACAGCGAGAGACACACAGAGACAGCGAGAGACACAGCAGCAGAACACAGAGACACAGCGAGGACACAGAGACACAGCGAGAGACACACAAAGACAATAGACACAGCGCAGAGACACACACGAGAGACACAGCGAGCAGCACAACACAGAGACACAGAGGACACAGCGAGAGACACACAGAGACACAGCGAGAGACACACAGAGACACAGGAGAACACAGAGACACACAGACAAGAGCAGACACACAAAGACACAGAGACACAGCGAGAGACACACACAGAGATATAGACACAGCGAGAGACACACAGAGACACAGAGACACAGCGAGAGACACACAGAGACACAGAGACACAGCGAGAGACACACACACAGATATAGACACAGAGACACAGCGAGAGACACACAGAGACACACAGACACAGAGACACTTACACAGAGACAGAGACACAGAGACACACAGGGACACTGTAATGGGTGTCGGTGGCAGGGAAGTCAGGCCCAGGAAAACGAACTTGGTATAAACGGAGTCGTTTAATAAGTTTAATAACAAAACTCCAAAAACCAAAATATACAAAAAATACTAAAAGTGGGTACAAAACCCGTCGCACACCGACACATGACTTACACATCACATACAATAAAACAATCTCCGACAAACACATGAGGGGAAACAGAGGGTTAAATACACAACATGTCATTGATGGGATTGGAACCAGGTGRGATGGAAGACAAGACAAAACCAATGGAAAATGGAAAAATGGATCAGTGATGGCAAGAATGTCGGTGACGTCGACCGCCGAACAAGGAGAGGGACCGACTTCGGCGGAAGTCGTGACAGAGATAGAGACACAGAGATAGAGACACAGAAACGGACACACAGACAGAGACACAGAGATGGAGACAGAGACACAGGTACACAGAGACTGAGACACGCAGAGACTGAAACACAGAGTGTGGCTCAGCAGTGGCCTCCTTTACCCAGATAGACTCCATTACCCAGACAGACTCCTTTACCCAGATAGACTCCATTACCCAGACAGACTCCTTTACCCAGACAGACTCCATTACCCAGACAGACTCCATTACCC
>NW_019948071.1:11852-17835 GCF_002910315.2 Salvelinus sp. IW2-2015
TGACAGATCGTTATTCTTTTTTACAACAGAGGTCTCTGACATGAGATGTAAAGTGGTACGTTTAGACAGATCGTTATTTCTATTTTAACAACAGAGTCTCTGACATGAGATGTAAAGTGGTACGTTTAGACAGATCGTTATTCTTTTTTACAACAGAGTCTCTGACATGAAGTGTAAAGTGGTACGTTTAGACTGAGCTTATTCTATTTTACAACAGAGTCTCTGACATGAGATGTTAAAGTGGTACGTTTAGACAAGATCGTTATTCTATTTTTACAACAGAGTCCTCTGACATGAGATGTTAAAGTGGTACGTTTAGACTGATATTATTCTATTTACAACAGAGTCTCTGACGTGAGATTAAAGTGGTACGTTTAGACTGATCGTTATTCTATTTTACAACAGAGTCTCTGACATGAGATGTAAAGTGGTACGTTTAGACTCTGAGCGTTATTCTATTTTACAACAGAGTCTCTGACGTGAGATGTAAAGTGGTACGTTTAGACTGATGTTACCTGTCCCTCGTTGCTAGTTTAGTGGCGGCGGTTGAGATAACTTCACAGACTGAACGTAAAGCTGTCTCCTTCTAAAGTCCACTCACATCACCTTCTGATCACTGATCTCTGACCTGTTGTAATACCCAGACAGACCATAATGAAATGTCTGACGCCTGGTCTCCCAGCTGGTCACTGATCTCTGACCTGTGTGAATACCCAGACAGACCATAATGAAATGTCTGAGGCCCGGTCTGCCAGCCTGGTCACTGATCTCTGACCTGTTGTAATACCCAGCACAGACCATAATGAAATGTCTGAGGCCCGGTCTCCCAGCCTGGTCACTGATCTCTGAGCTTGTTGTACACCCAGACAGACCATAATGAAATGTCTGAGGCCCGGTCTCCCAGCCTGCGTCCAAAATGTCAGAGAGAGACACAGAGACACACAAACACACAGAGACATAGAGACACACAAACACACAGAGACCAGAACACACACACAAACACAGAACACAACACACAAGACACACCAAACACAGAGACACACAAACACACCGAGACACACACAGAGATAGAGAGACACAGCGAGAGACACACACGAGATAGAGAGACACAGCGAGAGACACACAGAGACACAGAGACACAGCGAGAGACACACAGAGAATAGACACAGAGAAACACAGAGACACAGCGAGAGACACACAGAGATATAGACACAGAGAAACACAGAGACACAGCGAGAGACACACAGAGAACACACACAGAGACACAGCGAGAGACACACAGAGACACACACAGAGCACAGCGAGAGAACACAAGAACACAGAGACACAGCGAGAGACACACAGAGACACACACAGAGACACAGAGGACACAGGAGAGACACAGCGAGAGACACACAGACGACAAGAGACACAGCGAGAGACACACAGAGATATAGACACAGAGAAACACAGAACACACGAGAACACACAGAATAGACACAGAGAAACACAGAGACACACGAGAGACACACAGAGACACACACAGAGACACAGCGAGAGACACACAGAGACACACACAGAGACACAGCGAGAACACACAGAGACACAGAGAACAGCGAGCAGACACACAGAGACACCACACAGAGACACAGAGACACAGAGACACAGCGAGAGACACACAGAGACACAGAGACACAGAGAACAGCACAGAGACACACACAGAGACACAGCGAGAACACACACAGAGATATAGACACACGAGAGACACACAGAGACACAGAGAACACAGCGAGAGAACACACAGAGACACAGAGACACAGCGAGAGACACACAGAGACACAGGAGAGACACAGAGGACACAGCGAGAGACACACAAAGACACAGAGACACAGCGAGAGACACACACAGAGATATAGACACAGCGAGAGACACACAGAGGACACAGAGACACAGCGAGAGACACACAGAGACACAGCGAGAGACACACAGAGACACAGGAGACACAGAGACACAGCGAGAGACACACAAAGACACAGAGACACAGCGAGAGACACACACAGAGATATAGACACAGCGAGAGACACACAGAGACACAGAGACACAGCGAGAGACACACAGAGACACAGAGACACAGCGAGAGACACACACACAGATATAGACACAGAGACACAGCGAGAGACACACAGAGACACACAGACACAGAGACACTTACACAGAGACAGAGACACAGAGACACACAGGGACACTGTAATGGGTGTTGGTGGCAGGGAAGTCAGGCCCAGGAAAACGAACCTGGTATAAACGTCGTTTAATAAGTTTAATAACAAAACTCCAAAAACCAAAAATATACAAAAAATACTAAAAGTGGGTACAAAAACCCGTCGCACACCGACACATGACTTACACATCACATACAATAAAACAATCTCCGACAAACACATGAGGGGAAACAGAGGGTTAAATACACAACATGTCATTGATGGGATTGGAACCAGGTGCGATGGAAGACAAGACAAAACCAATGGAAAAGGAAAAATGGATCAGTGATGGCAAGAATGTCGGTGACGTCGACCGCCGAACAAGGAGAGGGACCGACTTCGGCGGAAGTCTGTGACAGAGATAGAGACACAGAGATAGAGACACAGAAACGGACACACAGACAGAGACACAGAGATGGAGACAGAGACACAGGTACACAGAGACTGAGACACGCAGAGACTGAAACCACAGAGTGTGGCTCAGCAGTGGCCTCCTTTACCCAGATAGACTCCATTACCCAGACAGACTCCTTTACCCAGAAGACTCCATTACCCAGACAGACTCCTTTACCCAGACAGACTCCATTACCCAGACAGACTCCATTACCCGGGACAGACTCCTTTACCCAGACAGACTACCATTACCAGACAGACTCCATTACCCAGACAGACTCCATTACCCAGACAGACTCCTTTACCCAGACACAGACTCCTTTACCCAGACAGACTCCTTTACCCAGACAGACTCCTTTACCCAGACAGACTCCCATTACCCAGACAGACTCCATTACCCAGACAGACTCCTTTACCCAGACAGGACTCCATTACCCAGACAGACTCCATACCCAGACAGACTTTACCCAGACAGACTCCTTACCCAGACAGACTCCATTACCCAGACATACTCCTTTACCAGACAGACTCTCTTACCCAGACAGACTCCTTTACCCAGACAGACTCCATTGCCCAGACATACTCCATTACCCAGACAGACTCCATTACCCAGACAGACTCCATTACCCAGACAGACTCCATTATCCAGACAGACTCCTTACCCAGACAGCTTCCTTAACCCAGACAGACTCCATTCCCAGACATACTCCATTACCCAGACAGACTCCATTACACAGACAGACTCCTTTACCCAGACAGACTCCTTTACCCAGACAGACTCCTTTACCCAGACAGACAGACTCCTTTACCCAGACAGACTCCATTACCCAGACAGACTCCATTACCCAGACAGACTCCTTTACCCAGACAGACTCCATTACCCAGACAGACTCCATTACCCAGACAGACAGACTCCATTACCCAGACAGACAGACTCCTTTACCCAGACAGACAGACTCCTTTACCCAAACAGACAGACTCCTTTACCCAGACAGACTCCATTACCCAGACAGACTCCATTACACAGACAGACTCCATTACCTCTCTCTCTGTCTTCCTCGGTCTGTTGCTCTTTCTCTGTGTCTGTCTGGGGGGGGGTCGAAATAGTTTCTAAATGTGGGTTTTCATCTGTGTCTGTCTGGGGGGGGGGGTCGTAATAGTTTCTAAATGTGGGTTTTCATCTTGTCTGTCTAGGGGGGGTCGTAATAGTGTCTAAATGTGGGTTTTCATCTGTGTCAGGATTTCAGAAGATGAGGAGCATTGGTGAAGAGAGGACTTCAACATGACTTGGGATGAAGTCATGGTTATAGAATCAGGCTGACGTCCGTAGGACTTAGTGTGTGTCAGGACACCAGTATATATTATTAAACCCTTTATATCCTGTTAGCTAATAGCTGCTGATAGCAGGGATCTGGGTGGATGTCCCTGTTGTAAAGTTGACACCACAGACTGTAGCAGAGATCTGGGTGTGATGTCCCTGTTGTAAAGTTTACACCACAGACTGTAGCAGAGATCTAGTGGGATGTCCCTGTTGTAAAGTTTACACAACAGACTGTAGCAGAGATCTGGTGGATGTCCCTGTTGTAAAGTTTACACAACAGACTGTAGCAGAGATCTGGGTGGATGTCCCTGTTGTAAAGTTGACACCACAGACTGTAGCAGAGATCTGGGTGGATGTCCCTGTTGTAAAGTTGACACCACAGACTGTAGCAGAGATCTGGGTGGATGTCCCTGTTGTAAAGTTGACACCACAGACTGTAGCAGGATCTGGGTGGATGTCCCTGTTGTAAAGTTGACACCACAGACTGTAGCAGAGATCTGGGTGGATGTCCCTGTTGTAAAGTTGACACCACAGACTGTAGCAGAGATCTGGGTGGATGCCCCTGTTGTAAAGTGACACCACAGACTGTAGCAGAGATCTGGGTGGATGTCCCTGTTGTAAAGTTTACACCACAGACCGTAGCTCTCGTAGCAGCTGGGTTCTGTCTGTCTGCCTGTGTTCTGATGGTGTGAATATCTAATACTGTATCTACTCTCTTGGCTAGGATCTAATTTCGGACGGGAGAGATCGGTGTTGCCATGACAACGGGTTAACAACTGATTGACAGCTTTGATGGTCTTGCTGACGAGTTCTCCCTTTTCCCCTCCCGCCCAACCCCTCCCTCCCTCCCCCTCCCTCCCTCCTCCCTCCCTCCCTCCCTCCCTCCCTACCTCCCATCCCTCCTCCCTCCCTCCCTCCCCATCCCTCCCTCCCTCCCTTCCCTCATCCAGGCCTCAATGCTCCAGAACATCCGTACAGCGATGCGTAGGCAGATCAGAAGACACTCCTCCCGCCGGGCCACGTCACACCGCCGCCTGGGGCGCCTCTGGAACCGTCTGTTCCACCGAGGGACCCGTCATCTCCGCGGCCAGATCCCCCTCCTCACACCCCCCGGGTCTCAGGTGGCTCTGGGCCTGTACTCCTACCACACCTCGGAGGGACCTGGAGCCAGGGCTGGGGATGGAGGTGGCGCGGCGGGCATGGTGGGGGGCATGGCGGGCACGGGACCAGCAAGGACCCCCTCCCGCTGCTTCGCCCTSCACGCCCACACCCAGGCCCTGTCACAGTCCCAGTCCTCCCACCCCTCCTTGGASTCTCCCCGCTCCCCMCCCTCCCCCTCTGACAGTGAACCATSCGAGGGGTCTCCATGTTCCCCAGAGAGCCAGGGTAGCAGGGTTAGGGTGCCCCTCAGCGAGCTCTCCACCCCTGGGCAGCAGAGTGACTCATTAAGGTCTGCCCCCACCATACTGAGCCAGCAGTGCCCCCCAGAGGGCATCACAGGTCATTACACCCGCCGGGTCTCCAGGAAGCTGGTCCTGGGGCTGGCTGCCAACCTGAGAGGGGTGGCCCTACGACGCTACTCCCCCATGGGGCTCACCTCCCCCGTTACTCCCCCTGTCCTTCCCCCTCCAGACTCCCAGCCGCCCTGCCATCACCCCCTGACCTCCCCTCAGACGTCACCCCCCTCGGGGTCTTCAGACGACAGTCAGAGGTTCCATGCCCTGGAATTGCCAACCCGGGAGAGGAGGAAGAGGAGGAGGAGGAGGAGGGGTATAGGGGTGCCTAGTGGACTGAACACCAGCAGCAGTGAGGAGGAGGAGGAAGAGGATGGAGATGAGACTCTATTGATCTGCTAGTATGAAGGAGCTGCCTTGACCAGGTGGCAATAGACAGACAGACAGACAGACAGACAGACAGACAGACAGACAGACAGACAGACAGACAGACAGACAGACAGACAGACAGACAGACAGACAGACGACAGTACTGAGGTGGCTGTAGACTCTGTACTAGTGACCAGTTATTGGACTGT
>NW_019948072.1:0-2664 GCF_002910315.2 Salvelinus sp. IW2-2015
CATTGTCGGAACTAGAAGCACAAGCATTTCGCTACACTCGCATTAACATCTGCTAACCATGTGTATGTGACTAATAAAATTTGATTTGATTTGATTTGATTTAGGATAAAAAAAAAGTGATAATTAACTACAATGACCATGATCCTTTGCGCATCTACTTGTCCAGGCCTGTGTTTCTTTTATGCCTGCTATGGAGAGGCAGAATAATACACGTTCTTAAGGGGATATTAAGGAGAACAGCTGTTGCTTCACAAGGTATCGCTACCTGAAAATACGTTGATAGTTGGTATTTAGCAGTCGTAAAAGTATGTCTTATTTACTTTGAAGAACTACTAAAATAGTGATGTCAGACAGCAGCTCTCTAGAGACGATGACTTGGAATGAAATAATTGAGTCATCAAATAAAACAAGATGTAAAATACACAACAACTGAGATTTATTAAAGTAATGTGAATAAATTATGGTTAAGAAGTGATAAGCATTAATGGACAGTCACTACCATCATGGGAGTTTTATTCACTGTTTAATTATGTGTTGTTACATAATTTTACCCAAATAATTGATACCGAAATCGAGAAGCGTGATTATTTTGTAATAATCTTACCGAAACTAAACTGTCCTCAAAAAGCACTAATCRCTCAGCACCAGTATTATGTGTCAAATACATTTTCAGCTTGGGAAATTGAATTAGCGTACTTTCGGTTATTGACCCAATGCGCTAACCGCTAGGCTACCTGCCCCATAGAGCTCTGGTCAAAAGTAGTGCACTACATAGAGAATAGGGTTCCAGTTAGGATGCACCCAGAACCCCGGGCAGACAATCACATACTTTATTACATCCATGTTTATTGGTGCATTATAAAGGTATAGCTTTTATGAGATAAGATAAGAGAAGGACAGAAAGTGAGACAGAGAAACAGAGAGAAGGAGACAGAGAGAAGGAGAGAGAGAGAGACAGAAAGACAGAAAGACCGAGATACAGAGAGAAAAGGAGTTACAGAAAGACCGAGATACAGAGAGAAAGAGAGACAGAGAGAGAGAGACAGAGTCAGAGAGTCAGAGAGAGAGAGACAGAGAGACAGAGTCAGAGAGTCAGAGAGTCAGAGAGTCAGGGAGACAAAGAGACAAAGAGACAGAGAGTCAGAGAGAGAGACAGAGAGACAGATTCAGAGAGTCAAGAGAGTCAGAGAGTCAGAAGAGACAGAGAACAGAGAGACACAGAGAGACATCAGAGAGAGAGAACAGAGAGAGGGAGACAGAGAGAGGAGACAGAGAGAAGAGAGACAGATCAGGGAGTCAGAGAGACAGAGAGACAGAGACACAGAGAGACAGAGTCAGAGAGTCAGAGAGAGCGAGACAGAGAGACAGAGTCAGAGAGTCAGAGAGTCAGAGAGACAGAGAGACAGAGAGAGGGAGACAGAGAAAGAGAGACAGAGAGTCAGAGACAGAGAGAGGGAGACAGAGAGTCAGACAGTCAGAGAAAGAGAGAGAGGCCATCAGAGACATGTAGATATAAAAGAGAGAAAAAGTCTGAGAGAAATATATAATGCAAACAAAGGATTGATTTAATTGGCAGAGTGAGTAAACAAGAGAAAGAGAGAGAGAGCGATACAGAGAAAAGGAGGGCGTATAAGGAGAGAAACAAGATTAGAGAGTGACACAGCCAGCAGCCTGTCCCCAGTATGTCCTGTTTACAAGGCCAGGGGAATTACATTGCTCTGTTTTGACCAGCAGCTCTCTCTTTACTGTTTTATATCATCTTCATCTATAACATCCTCTCTGTCCCTGAAAGACCCTGCACAATTATGGAGACATACAGGCAGAGAGAGAGAACGAGACAGACAGAGAGAGAGATTATTTTATTCAGTGGTAGGTTACGGGGAATCTTTGGGGAGATTCACCTACTGCTCATCTCTTGCCCACAGCCATAAATAAATCACTATATTGTGGTTCATTTAGGCCACCTCAGTGTTATGACAACCATTTAAAATGCTTATAACGTAACCAAGTGTTTTTTAGATGACTAAAGATGGCTTTTCACAACCTGCCCTGAATATTTCAGTACTTTACACAACCCCAGTCAAAACCTTTCTTAGAAATGACAAAAATACTAAATGTTTTCCATTTGATTAAAATCTATATGATTTACAGACATTGACTCTATCTCTCTCAGCTCATTCACCATCAAGCCACTAACACCTCTGTCTGATCACAGCCAAATTATGTTGTTCCTCAAAAAAACAACCACACATTCACAGCCCAGTATGGGTACAACATCAGAAATGCATACAGATGGGCCCAAAACAGCACAGAAGAATACCAGAAAGCAACCATTTGCCAAAAAAATCCAAACACTTAGATAACTTTCTGGATACCACATTCACTCACAGTAAAGAAGGCATCAATCTAGCAGTAAAAAACATCAACTATATATTCAGGCAAACGGCAAGAAAAGCACAACTGAAATATATATTTTTTTTTTACCAAAAATGACTACAGATGACAACTGGTTTGATGCCGATTGTCAAATTATGAGGAAAGAATGTAGAACACTATCCAACCAAAACCACAGAGACCCAAATAATAGTGAATTACGCCTTCATTACTGTGAGACTTTAAAACTCTATAAACGTACACTCAGAACCAAAAAAGCACAGTACAACA
>NW_019948072.1:6668-10133 GCF_002910315.2 Salvelinus sp. IW2-2015
GTGTTCAACTTGGTGTTTGTTCCATTTGGGTGAATCTTGTTTTGCAAGTGGACCCCACACCTCTCTGCTATAAAGTGTAATTGGTTCAATGTCACATTCAATTAGCTTTAATTTTAATAGGTTATTCAATTTGAATAAATTTTTTAATGGCGTAGAATGCCCTGCGTGCTTTCTCTCTCAGTTCATTCACTGCCTCATTAAGGTGTCCAGTTGAGCTTCTATTTAAACCTCAGTAATTGTAGTGGTACTACTCTTATATATAAACTCAATAATTGTAGTGTACAGTATCTCTATATTATAACCTCAATATATGTAGTGTGTACAGTTCTCTCTATATTATTAAACCTCAGTAATTGTAGTGTGTACAGTACTCTATATATTAAAACCTCAGTAATTGTAGTGTGTACAGTACTCTATATATTAAACCTCAGTTATTGTAGTGTGTGCAGTACTCTATATATATAAACCTTCAGTAATTGTAGTGTGTGCAGTTCTATATATATATATACCTCAGTAATTGTAGTGTGTATATATCTATATATATATAAACTCAGTAATTGTTGTGTGTGCAGTACTCTATATATTTAAACCTCAGTAATTGTAGTGTGTTACAGTACTCTATATATTTTGTACCAACTGAGAACTTGCGGTCTAATTCCCTGAGATTGGTTTCTCTGGAATCATTATTTAGTATTTTCGGGTTTACTGCAGGGCCAGGTTTGGCAGTACTGCTCTAGCAGGTCCAGCTCTGCTGTAGCGAGCAAGCACAGGTCATCTGTGTGAAATGCAGACATTTAACCTCTGAATTGTGGAGACTAACACAAGGGCTGAGGATTTTCTAGAATAGTGGCCAATTCGTTGTTGTAAATATTGAAGAGTGCAGGGCTTAGTCTGAAACCCTGGCGAAAGCCAGGTCCCTGATTAAAAGATTCTGTTATTTTTTCTTGCCAATTTTGATGCTGCACGTATTGATTATATTCTGTCATATGTTTTACCCCCTACACCACTTTCTAATGACTTTGTGAACGTCCTGTATGCATAGAATCAAATGCTTTTTGGAAGTCGATAAAGCAAGATACATTTTGTTATTATTTTCTATCAGGGGTGTGTAGGGTGTAAATATGATCAGTTGTGCATGTTTTGGTATAAATACAATTAGGCTTTTACTCAAGACATTGTGCTTATTAGGAAGTTTAGAACTCTTCATTTTATAATACTACAGAAAACCTTCCCCAGGTTACTGTTCACACAAATGCCTCTGTTAATTGTGGGTCAAATTTGTCTCCGTTCTTAAAGTTGGGGTTATGAGTCCTTGATTCCAGATGTCAGGAAATAACCTACACTCAGGATCAAATTAAACTGTTTTATTCTAGCCAATTGAATTTTGCACTTGTGAATTTGAGCATCTCATTTAGGATGGCATCAGGTCCTCATGCTTTCTTACGTTTGAGGGCTGAAGTTTCTTATAGAGCTCCTGGTCAGTAATATGGGAGTCCAATGGATTTTGATTTCCTAGAAATAGAAATAGTTTTTCTTTCGTCAATGGCAATGCTCTGCGTCTGCATCAATTTGAACGTGTTGTAGAGTGTTTTAAATGGATTTCCAATATGTCACCATTTTGTATCGCTAATTCCTCTTGTTTAGATTTTTTTAGTTTTTCAACAATTTTTTTTTTTTTTTTTTTAAGTTCTTTGTATTTTCCCCAAAAAAATCATTTTTTCCCCAAGTTTTTGTATTTTGGATTCCTCAATTGTCGCAGTGCTGCTTTGTTAAAAAAAAAAAAAAAAAATTGTTGAAAAAACTAAAAAAATCTAAACAAGAGGAATTAGCGATACAAAATGGTGACATATGGAAAATCCATTTTAAAACACTCTACAACACCGTTCAAATTGATGCAGACGCAGAGCATTGCCATTTGACGGAATAGAAAAAACTATTTCTATTTCTAGGACAATCAAAATCCATTGGACTCCCCATTTACTGACCAGGAGCTCTATAAGAAACTTCAGGCCCTCAAACGTAAGAAAGCATGAGGACCTGATGCCATCCTAAATGAGATGCTCAAATTCACAAGTGCAAAATTCAATTGGCTAGAATAAAACAGTTTAATTTGATCCTGAGTGTAGGTTATTTCCCTGACATCTGGAATCAAGGACTCATAACCCCAATCTTTAAGAACGGAGACAAATTTGACCCTAACAATTACAGAGGCATTTGTGTGAACAGTAACCTGGGGAAGGTTTTCTGTAGTATTATAAATGTAAGAGTTCTAAACTTCCTTAATAAGCACAATGTCTTGAGTAAAAGCCTAATTGTATTTATACCAAAACATTGCACAACTGATCATATTTACACCCTACACACCCTGATAGATAAATAATAACAAAATGTATGCTTGCTTTATCGACTTCCAAAAAGCATTTGATTCTATTTGGCATACAGGACGGTTCAACAAAGTCATTGAAAGTGGTGTAGGGGGTAAAACATATGACAGAATTAAATCAATACGTGCAGCATCAAAATTGGCAAGAAAATAACAGAATTCTTTAATCAGGGACCTGGCTTTCGCCAGGGTTTCAGACTAAGCCCTGCACTCTTCAATATTTACAACAACGAATTGGCCACTATTCTAGAAAAATCCTCAGCCCTTGGTGTTAGTCTCCACAATTCAGAGGTTAAATGTCTGCACTTCACAGATGACCTGTGCTTGCTGTCGCCTACAGCAGAGCCTGGACCTGCTAGAGCAGTACTGCCAGACCTGGGCCCTGGCAGTAAACCCCGAAAATACTAAAATAATGATTTTCCAGAGAAGATCCAGATCTCAGGGAATTAGACCAAAGTTCTCAGTTGGTACAAAATATATAGAGTACTGTACACACTACAATTACTGAGGTTTAAATATATAGAGTACTGCACACACTACAATTACTGAGGTTTATATATATAGAGTACGTGTATATTAAATAAATTACTGGTTTTATATTTATGAGTTGTACAACTAATTATTATGGGTTTATTATATTTATAGATTGGCCAAACTACAATTTCTGAGGTTTTATATATATTGAGTATTACACACTAATTATGAGGTTTATATATATAGAGTACCTGAACACTAAATTGAGGTTTAATATACGTCATATACCTACAATTTGATGGGTTTATATTATAGAGTACTGAACTCAATTATTGAGGTTTATATATATAGAGTTATGGTACACTACTAATTACTGAGGTTTAATTAGAGCTCATACTTGGACCCTTATTGAAGGCTTGTGAATGAATGAGAAGAGAAGCAGACAGGGGCATTTATTGCGCAATTAAATTATTTTTATTGATACCTATTAAATTTAGCTAATTGATTGTGCATTGGAATCATATTACACTTTATTGGCGAGGAGGTGTGGGGTGCCACTTTGCATAAACAGAGAATTTACAAATGGAACAACACAGTTGAATACAGTG
>NW_019948072.1:14105-17815 GCF_002910315.2 Salvelinus sp. IW2-2015
CACAAACCTGTTTGACTAACACACTGAAGCCTCAGTCCCCTCATCCAGCTGGTCCTGGGGCTGAGTTCACTAACCTGTTCTACTAACACATTGAAACCTAAGAACCCTCATCCAGCTGGTCCTGGGGCTGAGTTCACAGACCTGTTTTACTAACACACTGAAGCCTCAGGACCAGAACATCCAATCAATCAAAATAAACCAAAGTACAACACAATCAAAACATAACTACATTAGTTATTGGGAAACAAAAGCACAAACACAAAGCAAAATGCAGTGCTATCTGGCCCTACATCAACAGTACACCGTGGCAAACTATTTGAAAATGGTTACTGATCAAAACCTTAGAAAAACCTTGACAAAGTACAGGCTCAGTGAGCACAGCCTTGCCATTGAGAACGGTAGACACAGGTAAACCTGGCTCCCTGACGAGGAAAGGCTCTGCAACCACTGCACAACAGCAGAACCCGAGACAGAGCTGCTTTTCCTGACAAAATGTTTAAAAAATATATATAAAACAATTAGCGTGTCATTTCCCCAAATTTTAATCCCTTGTTCAAGGTTTTAAAAGACCTCTCTGATGTGGACAGGCTACCCGTCCTGTTGAGGGAGGACGCAGAGAGCTGTAGCACACTACATTGCTGCCTGCCATAAGTTGAGGGACAGTGCGTTATTTTGACCAGGGCCCCAAAGTGTGCACACCGCTACAATCTTGAAAAACAGTGTGTTTAATCAATTATTTGGTGACGTGAATATATTTAGTAAACCCTTCCAGTACAGTGTACAATCAGCAAGCACTTTAGCAGTTACAGTGGGGAGAACAAGTATTTGATACACCGCCGATTTTGCAGGTTTTCCTACTTACAAAGCATGTAGAGGTCTGTCATTTTTATCATAGGTACACTTCAACTGTGAGAGACAGAATCTAAAACAAAAATCCAGAAAATCACATTGTATAATTTTTAAGTATTTAATTTGCATTTTATTGCATGACATAAGTATTTGATACATCAGAAAAGCAGAACTTAATATTTGGTACAGAAACCTTTGTTTGCAATTACAGAGTTCATACGTTTCCTGTAATGGCCTGGTCTTTTTTTCCTGAACATCGTATGCTCTCACTAAGTACTTTTGACGTGGCCAGCGAGTCCAACATTAGTACTATCTTCTACGTTTTTGACACTTTAATGCCAAAAAATGGCCATAACTCAAAACGTTGAGGCCTGCGACGCATCTTGTTACGGGCCAGACTGTCATCTACGTCTTCGAAATAGATATATTCCGTTTAGGAGACAGCACATGCATTTGGCATTGCTTGTGCTTTGCAATGTATTAGTTATATTAGTTCCTCTGGTGGAATTTCCTAGACTGGCGGAAAATTGACCAAATGTGTTATTTTTTATAAACGGAACGCGAACATCCGATGGATTTAGTTGAATGAACTTCCTGAAAGATCTCTCCCGCGCACGGCAGGAACGGCGCGTCCGTCGAATGTGTTGAGAACGTTTGCGAGTCTAGTAAGGGACTTACATTTGCATGTGGGTTGTATCCACTAATCATATGGCGAGTGCTAAAATGTTCTTAAGGTATGGAAAGGCCTTGCGAATGGGCATAAGTGGTAAGCACATGAATCATTATTTTACTTAAGCATGTAATACTGGCATTATCGAAGAAAATGGTGTAAATTTAGGTCACGAAATCTGAATGGGTTAATGAGAAGAAAATCGTGTATGGTTGGCCTCATGACAAAGGCGTTCTGATTACAAGTGCACAGTAATGCCAAAGTATTGCGAAATCAGCCACAGAAACAGAGCATTGCATTAAAAAACAATATTTCCAGAATTAAGTCGGCAGGTTAATGTGCGTCTTTTCTCAAAATACTGTTCAGCAAGTCTACAAACAGTACATTAGGATACAAGCCACATTTTTACAACATGGTTAAACAAGACAACCTTTCTGTATATTCCATGACGTTGATTGGCCATTAAGGAAGAACAAAAATGAAATCAAATTATCGCGTCTAATCATGGTTGTTGCAACGGTTGGTGTGTCACTACCTGGTTAAATTTGTGTCTTTTCGTCACGAACTTAGTAGCTCATCAGAAAATCGTGATATTTAATTGAAAAACGAATTCGAACACCCCAAAACACCAAAAAATGCACAAAAAGCACGAAATCTGCTGAATTCACATTTCTTGTACATATATGCGACGTAATTGTAATTGTGAGACTGGTGTTTGTGACAGGTTACACAACCAGCCTTCACAATAACAATTTCACCGACAAGGGACATGAACAGGGGGAACAGAAGGGTTTAAATACACACATGTAATTGGTGGGATTGGAATCAGGTTGGTGACCGAAACAATGGACAAATGAAAATGGATCAGCGATGGCTAAAGGTTGGTGACGTCGCCCGCCGAACACCGCCGACAATAAGGAGGGAACTTCGGTCGGAAAGTCGTTGACACAGAGGCTGGAAACGGTTTAGGCAAATAATCGTTAATCGACTTGACCTAAAATGATATAATGCAGTCAAACAATACTCTGCTCTGTGGGAGAAACAATAAATGGTGTAATTAGTGCTGACTATAAAATCATTCCATTGGTAAGACAAATTTTCTATTGGCTACTGTCTTGTCTTGCGAATAACAATTCATGTTGAATCGATGTCAAGGTTTCTTGGGCCAGCACTGAACTGGAAACGACACCTTAGGTATTTAAACCAATGATATGGTCAGCTAAGATGTCAATTGTGGCCAGATTTAGAAATTGAGGCTCGCGTCCTCGTGCTCGAACACAATCTAATGGTTATGCTCAGCGAGTTTGATGCTGTGCTTATTTGGGGATTTTGAACGAGCATCCTTCCATGTTGCATCTCATCGTCTTTGGATAGCACGGAACATATGCTAAAGTTGAAACACTCACATGCGATAACAAACTTGGTTGTTCAGATGAGTCGTAGGCTTAAACTAACAAACTCTCACGAGGTAACTTCGAAGAATCGGTCTTGGAAAATCTGAGAAAGCATCAATATGTATGCTATCAGGAGGCTCACAAACTGATTGAATCCAGGAAGGAGGAAAATGGGAGTTTCTAATGTGGATCTGATGAGACAAAATAGAGGCTTTTTTTGGTCTAAACTTCTTCTCACTTCGGTGTTTGGAGGAAAGAAGAGGATGATAAAGCCGCACACAAGAACCCATCCCCAACAACTGTGAAGCATGAGGTGGCAACATCATTCATCTCTTTTTGGGATGCTTTTTCTCTTCTTTTTCTTTTTTTTCATCTCTCTCCTTTTTGTTCCTTTTCTGGCAAAAGGGGAAAAGGAAGACTGCAAAACTTTGTATTGAAGGGAGGAATAAATGGATTTTGGCATTTGTATCGCGGAGATCTTGGCCAATGAACAAATCGATGACCTCTTCCTCAGTAAGAGCAGTGGGAAAGATGGGTTGTGGCTGGGTCTTCCAGCATGACACCGACCCGAAACACACAGCCAGGGCAACTAAGGAGTGGCTCCGTAAGAAAGCCATCTAAGGTCTGGAGTGGCTAGACAGTCTCTCAGACCTGAAACCATAGAACAATCTTTGGAGGGAGCTGAAAGTCCGTTATTGGCCCGCGACAGCGCGGACCTGAAGGTCTGGAGCAAGGTTGGTATGGGGGTGGGCAATCCCTGCTGCAGTGGTGTGGCAAACGTGGTCAAGAATACAGGC
>NW_019948073.1:0-9754 GCF_002910315.2 Salvelinus sp. IW2-2015
ACTTTTGTCCACGCTGTAATGGTAGGTAATGTGTATACACAGAAGGCTATCCATTAGGAATAAGCTGTATAAATCAGGAAATCACTGATAGTGATCTTCACACATCTCTTCCTTAGTCTTCCATCATCTTTTTTCTCCTGTTCCCATCTCTCCTCTTCTTCACTCCTGTTTCTCCTAGTCTCTCTCTTCTCACTCCCTGTTCTCTCTCTAGTCTTCTCTTTTCTTCGTGCTCTCTCTGAGTTTCTCTTCTTGCACTGTCTGCTCTCTCCTAGTCTCTTCCTCTTTCTTTACTCTGGCTTTCCTAGTCTTCTCGCTCTGTTTACTCCTCTGTTATAGTCTTCCCTCTTTTTCCCTGCCTCTCCTGAGTCTTCTCAATCTTCCTTCCGTGTGTTCTCGGCTAGTCTCTCTCTTTTTCCTGCTTTTCTAGTTCTCCTCTTTATCCTGTCTCTCTAGTCTTCCTCGTCTTCCCTGCTCTCTCCTAGTCTATCTCATCTTCGTTTGGCCTGTCTCTTCCTGTTCTCCTCTTCTTCATTCTGCTTCTCGGTCTAGTCTCTCCTCTTCTTCTTTCCCTGCTGCTCTCCCTCTTCTTCAGTCCCTGCTCTCGCTCTAGTCTCTCCTCTTCTTTCCTGCTATCTTAGTCTCTCCCTTCATCTTCTTTCTGCTCTCTCGCTAGTTCTCCCTTTTCCTTTCCTGCTCTCTCCTAGTTCTACTTTTTTGCTCTCTCCTAGTCTCTCCTTCATCTTCATCCTGTTTCTCCGCTAGTGCTCTCTTGTCTTCATCCCTGTCTCTTATTTCTCTTTTCTTTCCTGCTCTCTCTAGTCTTCGCTCTTCTTACACTTCTGCTTCCTAGTCTCCTCTTTCTTGCATCCGCTGCTCTTCTAGTCTGTCCTCTTCTTTACCTGCTCTCTCCTAGTTCTCCTCATCTTCTCTCCTGCTTCTCAGTCTTCCTTTTTTTCCCTTGCTTTCTCCTAGTTCTGCCGTGCTTCGTTCATCCCTGCTGCTTTCTAGTCTTCCTCTTCTTCCTGCTCTCTCGTAGTCCGTCCGTCATTTCTTTCCCTGCTCTCTCCTAGTCTCTCGCTCTTCTTCTTTCGCTGCTCTCGTCCTCTGTCTTAGTTCCCTGCTCTGTTCTAGTATCTCCCTTCGTTTTCTGGCTCTCCTCCTCATCTTCTGTCCCTGCTTCTCCTAGTCTTTCTTTTTTTCCTGCTCCGTCTAGTCTTACCTCGTTCTTCTGCTCTCGTCCTAGTCTCTCTCATCGTTCGTTTCCGCTTCTCTACTAGTCTCTCTCTTCTTATTTCTGCTTTCATAGTTCTCGTCTCTTCTTCGTATATCCTGCTCTCTCCTAGTCTCGTCCTCTTTCTTTCTGGCCTTGCTCCTATTTCCTCTTCTTTTCTGCTCTTCAGTTCTCTTTCTTACTCCTTCTCGTTCTATCTTCCCCCTTTTCCTGCTTCTTAGTCTCTCCTCATCTGTCTTTCTGTCGTCTCTAGTTCTCCCTCTTTCTTCATCTGGGTGTCTGAGTGCTGTCTCTTTTCGCTTCCGTCTCTTAGGTTCCCTCTTCTGTTTTCGCCTGCTCGTCTCTGAGTTCTCTCTTCGTTGCACGTCGCTCTCTCTAAGTTCTCCTCTTTTTATGTCTCTCCTAAGGTCTCTCGGCCTCATTCTTGGCTTTCTGTCCTCCCTCTAGTGCTCTCGTTTTTCAGGTCTGCTCTCTCCTAGTATTCCCTCTTCTTCATTCCTGCTCTCTTGTAGTCTTCCGTCTTCTTCTTCTGCTTCTCTAGTCTTTCCTTTCTTCAGATCTGGTTGTCCTAGGACTCTCCGTCTTCTTCACTTTCTGCTTCTCCTGAGTCTCTCCTTTCTTCGATCCGCTGCTCTCTGTGTAGTTCTCCCTCTTCTCTCTGCTCTCTATCTTCTCCCTCTTCTTCTTTTGCCACTGCTCTCTTAGTTGCTCTCTTTTCACTCCTGTCTCTCCTAGTTCTCTTTCTTTCATCCTGCTCTCTCTAGTCTTCCTCTTTTGTTCCTGCTCTCTACCTAGTTGTCCCTGCTTCTTCGTTTCCTGGTCTGCTCTAGTTCTGCCTCTTTCTTTCGTGCTCTCCCTCCGCTGAAGTCTCTGTCATCCTTGCTTATCCTGCGCGTTCTGAGTTTCTCTTCTTCTTTCCTGCTTCTCCTGTTGCTCCTCTTCTGGCACTCCGCCTCGTCGTCTATCTCGTCCTTTCTTGCTTTCGTGCTTTCTCTAGTTTCCTGCGGGTTGTTCGACGTCGGTGCTCGCTAGTCTCTCCTCTTCTCTTGCTCTTCTGCTATGCTCCTCTTCTCTTTCTGCTCTCGCTATTTTCCTTCTTTCTTTCCTTGGTCTCTCCTAGTCTTCCCTCTTGCTTCTTTCCCTGCTCTCTCCTAGTCTCTCCTCTTCTTGCATCCTGCTCTGTCCTCGTCTCGTCCTTTCTTTCCTTTCCTGAGCTTTTCTAACTCCACTCTGGCTTCTTTCAGCCAACGTCACACCATGTCAATGCAATTTAATTCAATGTGTTATTTGGATGGGAAAACTATGTTCATGCAAGCGTGAATAGATATAAAAGAAGTGATATAAAATAATGGGTCCCTCTTTCTCCCTTCTCTTTATATACCACAGTCCCGGTTAGAAAGTTTGGGGTCACTAGATGTCTTGTTGTTTTAAGAAGCAATATTTTTTGTCATTAAATAGCATAAAATGGTCAGAATACAGTGTAAGGACATGTGTTGTTGTAAATGCTATTGTAGCTGGAAGGTATTTTTAATGAGAAAATACATAGGTGTACAGAGGCCGATACACAACTGCTGTGTTGCCAATGGAGTTGTGCTCGGCTAATCCGAAGTTTATCATGTTAGAGAGGTATTGATCGTAGCTTTTGCATTATGTTTGCACAGCTGAAGAACTGTTGTTCTGATTAAAAAGCATAAATGGCCTTCTTTAGATAGTTGTGTATCGTGGAGATCAGCATGTAAGTTCCTGAGTATTCTGTTAGTTTGTTGTATGTGTTTAGTTGGTCAGGACGTGGTTTGTGGGTGGGCATTCTATGTTGTTGTTTCTATGTTGGTTTTAAGTGGTTGCCTGTATGGCTTCGTCAATTGAGAGGCAGGTGTTTGGCGTTCTCTAATTGAGGAGTCATATTTGGTGGTTGTTTAACAGTGTTCGTTGTGGGTGGTTGTCCTCTGTGTCAGTGTTTTGTCGACCTACGGGACTGGTTCGGGTTTGTGTTTACATTCGTCATTTTTATGTGTGGCTTGGTCCCGTGTTCGTGGTTCGTTCGTGGTTTAATGTAAGGTTAGTCTGTTCGAGGTTGGTCTATCCTTTGTGTGTTTGGTTAGTTTATAGTGACGTTCAGTGTTTTTAGTCTGTTTTAAGTAAATATTAATGGTGTTCACACCCGCTGCGCCTTGGTTCCGTCAAGACTCTCTTTTGGTTGAAGAGGAGGAGGACACGTTACAGCGCATTTGTGGGTTTGATTAAAGGTCAAAATGGCAGAAACAAATAAGTTTTTGTGCAACTTTATAGTCTAGTCTTGTTCTGAGAATGGAGGTATTCATGCAAGAATTGCCAGAAAATTACTCTGTACACGGCTGTGTACTACTCTCTCAAGAAACAAAACCCCGCTAGGCTCTAAGAGATGAAAGATGAGTGTGAGGCCGGTGCACACTGAGGCAAGAGACAAGTACGATTAGCCCCGCGATAAGTGCAACTTTTCAGGAAGTCAGGAACCAATAGTACTGCAGTCAGTTTAGGAAAGCAAGGTAGCTTTATAAAAGAGATTTGCATCTTGTACTCTCTGTCTCTATCAGTGTCTCCCTCGTTCTTTCCTGCTCTCCCTAGTCTCTCGCTGTTTCTTCACTCCCTGCATTTCCTCCCTAGTTCCCTCTTTTCATTCCATGCTCTTCCTAGTCTCCTTTTCTTCCGTGGGTCTCTTTCCTAGAGCTTCCTCTTCTTCATCTGCTCTCTCTAGTTCTGTCCTGCTTCTTCATCCCTGCTCTCTTAGTCTTCCCCTTCTTGCTCTGCTCTCTCTATGTCTCGTCTGTCTTCTCCTGCTCATCTAGTTCTCCTCTCTTTCACTCCCGTACTCTTCTAGTTCTTGCCCTCTTCTTCACTATCTGCTCCTCTAGTTTCTCCTCGTTTTCCGTCCTGCTTGCTCCTAGTCTCTCTCTTCTTCATCCTGGCTCTCTCGCTAGTCTTCCTCGTTTCACTTCTGCTCTTCCTGTTCTCCTCTCTTACTTGTTCTTAGTCTCTCGCTCTTGCTTAGTCCGCTGCTCTTCTCTAGTTCTCCCTCTTTTCTTTCCTGCTCTCTCCTAGACTCATCCCTTCTTCATCGTGTTCTCTAGTCTCTGCTGCTTCTTCACGTCGTGCTCTCGTCGCTAGGTCTCATCTTCTTCCTCCTGCTTCTTAGTCTCTCCTCGTCTTCATCCGCTGTCTTCGTCTCTCGCCGTCTTCCTGCACTTACTCCTTCCTAGTTCCTCTTCTCATTTCCCTTGCCCATGTTTCCGTGAGTTCTCCTTTTTCCCTGTCTCGTTGCTCGACTTCCTTTTTGCGCTCCTGCTGCTGTCTAGATCTCCGTTTGCTTATTCTGTCTCTGCTGTATCTCTCTTCTGTTCACTTCTGTCTCTTCCAGTGCTCGCTTTTTCATCCGCTGTCTCTCCTAGTCTCTCCCTCTTTTCTTTCTGCTCGTTTCCTAGTTGCCCTTGCTTTCACTCTGCTCTCTCTAGGTCTCTCCTCGTTCTTATCGGTGGTTCTCTGTAGCTCTCGCTCTTACTTCCTGTTTCTAGTTTCCTTTTTCTTTCTGCTCTCCTCTGTCTTCTTTTTGGTTTTTTCCTGTCTCTCTAGTCTTCTCCGTCTTCTTCAGGCCTACTGTTTCTAGTCTTTCTTTATCTTTCCGGTGATCTCTCGGGCTAGTCTTCCTCTTCGTTCAGTCCTGCTCTTATATCTTGTTTTCTGTCTCTCCTAGGTCTTCTCTTCTTGTTTCTTCTTCTAGTTTCCGTTTTTCTTGCGTGGCTCTCCTAGTATCTTCTCGTTCTTCAGTCCTGTCTCGCATAGTTTCCTCTTTTTCTGCTTCTTAGTCTTCTCTTCGTTCCTCCGTTCTCTAGTTCGTTCCTCTTTGTTCTGTCTTCTAGTGCGCTCATTCTCTTCTTATCTGCTCTTCGCTAGTATCGTCGTCTTTTCGACTCCGCTGTGTCCTAGTCTCTCTATTCCTTCTTTCTGCTCTCTGTAGTCTTCCCTCTTCTTCTTTCCTGCTCTCTGCTGTTCTCCTCTTCTTCTTTCCTGTCTTCCTAGTCTTCCTCTTCTTCATCCTGTTCTCTAGTGTTCCTTTTTCTTTTCCCTGCTCCTTTCTAATCACTCCCTGCTTTTTCAGGCACACAGTACGACACTCAATTAATCATTTATTCTCAGGGCTTTAATTGAATGGGAAAATATTAAATTGCAAGCAAGTGAATGATCATAAACCAAAGTGATATAAACAATAAAATTGGGTTCCTTTCTCTTCTCTTATTACACATCCCGTTCAAAGTTTGGGGTCATAGAATGTCCTTGTTTTTTAAAAGAAGAATTTTTTGTCCATTAAATACATAAAATGATCAGAAATACAGTGAGAATTGTTGTGTATACTTTGTAGCTGAAGGCTGATTTTTTAATGGAAATAATAGGTGTCAGAGGCCGATTTAGCAACACACTCTTGTGGTTAAATGGCACGTTGTGCTGATCAGTTTCATTTTAAAAGGCTAATTGATCAGTAGAACTTTTGCAATTATGTTTGCACAGCTGAAACTGTTTGTTTTGATAAAGAAGATACAACTGGCCTTTTTTAGACTAGTTGTAGTATCTGGAGATCAGCATGTAGGTTCCTGAACTATTTGTTAGTTGTTGTTGTATGGGTTAGTTGAGGTCAGGCGTGAGTTTGGGTGGGCAATTCTATGTGTCTGTTTCTAGTTGGTTTAAGGTTGCCTGGTATGGGTCTCAAATTAGGGCGGTGTTTGGGTTTCTCCTAATTGAGAGTCATATTAGGTAGTTGTTTAACATGGTTCGTTGTGGGTGGTTGTCTCTGTGTCAGTGTTTGTCGGCACATACGGACTGTTCGGTTTTTGTGTTGTAATGTCATTTTTATGTTAGGCTATTTTCCCTGTTCGTGCGTTTCGTGTTTAATGTAAGTTTCGTCGTTCAGTTTCTACTCGTTTGTTTTGTTTTGTTAGTATTATAGTGGGTCAGTTCGTGTTTTCGTTTGGTCTTTAATAAATATTATGTGTTCACGAACCCGTTGCGCCTTGGTTCCCTCATACTCTCTTTTGGTTGAAGAGGGGAGGAACGTTTCACAGCATTTGTGGGTTTGATTAAGAGCTCAAAATGGCAAAACAATTAACTTTTCTTTGTAACTTATAGTCTAAGTTCTTGTTTGAGAAATGGAGGTATTCATGCAAGAAATTGCAGAAAATTAGAATTGTCAACGCTGTGATACTACTCTTAAGAACAAAAACTGGCTCTAACAGATAGAAAGATGAGTGTGAGGCCCGGTGCACAAACTGACAAGAGGACAAGTACTTAGCCGCGATATGCACTTTTCAGGGAATAGGACCTATACTAGTCGTTAGGAAAGCCAGGTAGTTTTAATCACAGAGATTGCATCTGGTAAGCATAATTCCAAATGTTTTGGGAACTGTAAGTCCATGGAGAATTTATATACAGTTGATGTCGAAGTTTACGTACACTTAGCAAATACTTACTCAGTTTTTCACAAATTACTGACATTTAATCTAGTAAAAATTCCTGTTTAGGTAGTTGGATCAATTTATTTTAAGAATGTGAAATGTAGAATAATAGTAGATGAGAATTATTTTTTTCAGCTTTTTATTTCTTTCATAAATTCCAGTGGGTAGAAGTTTACATACACTCAATTGTTTTGTTTGGTGCATTTGGCTTTAAATGTTTTAACTGGGTCACAACGTTTTCAGTAGCCTTCACAGTCCCAATAAGTTGGTGAATTTGCCCATTCTCGAAGGAGCTGGTGTAACTGAGTCGGTTTGTAGGCTCCTTGCTCGCACAACTTTTGCAGTTCTGCCAATGTTCTATGGGTGAGGTCAGGGGCGTGTAATGGCATCAATACGTTGATTTTGTTGTTTAAGCATTTTGCCACAACTTTGGAAGATATGCTTGGGGTTCATTGTCCCTTTGGAAGACCATTTGCGACCAAGGCTTTACTCTGCTTGATGTTTGAGATGTTTGTTTCAATATATCAACATAATTTTCTGGCCTCATGAATGGCATTATTTTGTGAGTCTCAGTCATCTGCGCAAGCCCCCAACATGAATGCTTGGATCCCTGTTGCTTCACGGTTGTGGATGGTGTTCGCGGCTTGCCAAGCCTCCCCTTTTTTCCCTTTTTCCTCCAAACATAACGATGGTCATTATGGCCAAACAGRTCTATTTTTGTTTCATCAGACCAAAGGAAATTTCTCCAAAAAGTACGATCTTTGTCCCCATGTGCAGTTGCAAACCGTAGTCTGGCATTTTTGATGGCGGTTTTGGAGCAATTTTGTAGCAGGTCCTTTGCTGTTGTTCTGGGATTGATTTGCACTTTTCGCACCAAAGTACATTCATCTCTAGGAGACAGAACGCGTCTCCTTCCTGAGCGGTATGACGGCTGCGTAGTCCCATGGTGTTCATACTTGCGTACTATTGTTTGTACAGTTGAACGTGGTACCTTCAGGCGTTTGGAAATTGCTCCCAAGGAACCAGATTTTTGGAGGTCTACAATTTTTTTCTGGGTTCTTGGCTTTCTTTTGATTTTCCCATGATGTCAAGCAAAGAGGCACTGTTTGAAAGTAGTCCTTGAAATACATCCACAGGTACACCTCCAATTGACTCAAATGATGTCAATTAGCCTATCAGAAGCTTCTAAAGCCATGACATTATTTTCAGGAATTTTCCAAGCTGTTTAAAGGCACAGTCAACTTAGCGTATGTAAACTTCTGACCCACTGGAATTGTAATACAGTGAATTATAAGTGAAATAATCTGTCTGTAAACAATTGTTGGAAAAATGACTTGTGTCATGCACAAAGTAGATGTCCTAACAGACTTGCCAAAACTATAGTTTGTTAACATGAAATTTGTGGAGTGGTTGAAAAACGGGTTTTAATGACTCCTACCTACGTGTCTGTGAACTTCCGACTTCKACTGTATATATTTAAGTGACTTGCTCTCTCTTACTGCCTCCTGTGTCCCGCTCTCCTACCTGTCCTCCACAGCCGTGGCCCCCAGCAGAGTGAAGTCCCTCTCGATGAGGTCATAAGCCTGCGCCAGTCGCTGCTCCCTGTCCTGCAGGGCTAGCTTGGCGTCGCTCAGCTGATGACACGCCTCCTCGTATTCTGCTAGGGAGAGACTTCTGTATGCCACACACAGGGTCCGCAAGCCCTCCTGACAGAGGTAACGGTGAGATGGTTAGGGCTCTCTCTTTGTACTGTGGCCCTATCACTATAGTAGGTATAAGAGTCAGGGTTGTGTGACTGAATATATACAGTACATTCGGAAAGTATTCAGACTCCTTGACTTTTTCCACATTTTGTTACGTTATAGCCTTATTCTAAAATTGGTTAAATATATTTTTTCTTATCAATCTACACACAATACCCCATAATGACAATGCAAAAACTGTTTTTTATACATTTTTGCAAATGTATAAAAAAAAATTATGAAATATCACATTTACATAAGTATTCAGACCTTTTACTCAGTACTTTGTTAAAGCACCTTTGGCAGCGATTACATCCTTGAGTCTTCTTGGTTATGACGCTACAAGCTTGACACACCTGTATTTAGGGAGTTTCTCCCATTCTTCTCTGCAGATCCTCTCAAGCTCTGTCAGGTTGGATGGGGAGGTTCGCTGCACAGCTATTTTCAGGTCTCTCCAGAGATGTTCGACCGGGTTCAAGTCAGGGCACTGCCTGGGCCACTCAAGGACATTCAGAGACTTGTCCTGAAGCCACTCCTGCGTTGTCTTGGCTGTGTGCTTAGGGTCGTTGTCCTGTTGGAATGTGAACCTTCGCCCCAGTCTGAGGTCCTGAGCCCAACTCAAGGACATTCAGAGACTTGTCCTGAAGCCACTCCTGCGTTGTCTTGGCTGTGTGCTTAGGGTCGTTGTCCTGTTGGAAGTGAACCTTCGCCCCAGTCTGAGGTCCTGAGCGCTCTGGAGCAGGTTTTCATCAAGGATCCTCTTGTACATTGCTCCGTTCATCTTCCCTCGCTCTGACTAGTCTCCAGTCCCTGCTGCTGAAAAACATCCCCACAGCATGATGCTGCCACCACCATGCTTCACCGTAGGGATGGTGCCAGGTTTCCTCAGGCGCAACGCTTGGCATTCAGGCCAAAGAGTTCAATCTTGGTTCATCAGACCGAGAGAATCTTGTTTCTCTGGTTGAGAGTCTTTTAAGTGTCTTTTGGCAAACTCCAAGCGGGCTGTCATGTGCCTTTTACTGAGAGAGTGGCTTCCGTCTGGCCATTCTACCATAAAGGCCTGATTGCTGGAGTGCTGCATAAATGGTTGTCCTTCTGGAAAGTTCTCCATCTCCACAGAGGAACTCTTGAGTCTTGTCAGAGTGACCTTTAGGTTTTGGTCACCTCCCTGATTGCTCAGTTTCTTGTTGGTTCCAAACTTCTTCCATTTAAGAATGATGGAGGCCACTGTTTCTTGGGGACCTTCAATGCTGCAGAAATGTTTTGGTACCCTTCCCCAGACTGAGCTCGACACAATCGTC
>NW_019948073.1:10468-17807 GCF_002910315.2 Salvelinus sp. IW2-2015
GCTCTGGAGCAGGTTTTCATCAAGGTTCTCTGACCTCTACGGACAATTCCTTTGACCTCATGGCTTGGTTTTTCCTCTGACATGCACTGTCAACTGTGGGACCTTATATAGACAGGTGTGCCTTTCCAAATCATGTCCAATCAATTGAATTTACCACAGGTGGTCTCCAATCAAGTTGTAGAAACATCTCAAGGATGATCAATGGAAACAGGATGCACCTGAGCTCAATTTCGAGTCTCATAGCAAAGGGTCTGAATACTTATGTAAAAACCTGTTTTCGCTTTGTCATTATGGGGTTGTGTGTGTAGATTTCTGAGGAAATGTTTTTATTTAATCAATTTTAGAACAAGTCTGTAACGTAACAAACTGTGGTAAAAGTCTATTGGTCTGAATACTTTCCCAACGCACTGTATATATTTAGAGTTTTAGTTATGATACAGGCATATAAGGAGTAAGAGTATTGGGTTAAGGAGTGTGTTTAGGGAATTGGTGTAGGTATAAAGGCAGAGGTAATACTGTATATACAACGTGTGTGCGCGTGTTCGAATACCCGAGCCGACAAGGTAAACATCTGTTGATGTGCCCTTGCGCGAGGAACTTAATCCTGATTTTCTCCAGGGTCGCTGTACTACTATGCCTGACCCTATAAAACAACACATTTCACTGCACCTATCCGGTGTATGTGACAATAAAAAAATAAAAAATAATTACTATCCTCGTGGGTACCGGAAATACCCAAAAGTCCTCACGAGGACAAAGGCTATTTTAGGTTTAGTGGTTAAGCCTAAAAGGTTAAGGGTTACAGTTAGGGTTAGGGTAAAGGGTAAGGTTAGGGCTAGGAAAATAAGGAAGAAATGATTTTGAATGGAAATCAATTTAAGGTACCCAAAAGGATAGTAAAAGATATGCTGCGTGTTTGTGTGTATGTGTAGGCTTACCAGAGCGTTCTGCTCCACCCGCGCCCTCACCTGCCCCACCTTCCCTGACACCACCCTGGGGAAGATGGAGGAGTCAGCCCCCTTACAGAACAACAGGTACTCCCCTGGGGACAATAGAGTTAGTTAAGAGAGTGTGAGTGACAGAAAGATCATGTAGAGATAGATCATGTCTATGTGTGTGTGTTTGTATGTGTGTTACCTGCACTAGACTTGACAATGACGCTCATTCTCCTCCTGACAGAGTCAAAGTTCAGCACGTGTAGCAGCTCAAACCTGGAACACACACCAGAGTAGACGTCTCGTTTAGGATCAGACAAAATACACAGCACATTCTAACAATGTACACAGCAACACGAGTGGCCAGAGACAAGCAAAAACACAACAGGCCTTTGTAAAGAGGAATTATCCTTCTCTGTCCCTCCCTTTCTTCCATTAGGTGGTGTGTTTAAAATGTTGCAATAAGACAACTTAACTTTAGTAAGACAACACTGCCAAGAGTGTGGCAGCCCTGTGAGAAGACACATAGAAGAGTGTGAAAGCCCTGTGAGAAGACACAGCGTTTTCTACTTACAAAGCATGTAGAGGTCTGTCATTTTTATCATAGGTACACTTCAACTGTGAGAGACGGAATCTAAAACAAAAATCCAGAAAATCACATTGTATGATTTTTAAGTAATTAAATTTGCATTTTATTGCATGACATAAGTATTTGATACTCAGAAAGCAGAACTAATATTTGGTACAGAAACTTAGTTTGCATTACAGAGATCATACGTTTCCTGTAGTTCTTGACCAGTTTGCACACACTGCAGCAGGGATTTTGGCCCACTCCTCATACAGACCTTCTCCAGATCCTTCAGGTTTCGGGGCTGTCGCTGGGCAATACGGACTTTCGGCTCCCTCCAAAGATTTTCTATTGGGTCAGGTCTGGAGACTGGCTAGGCCACTCCAGGACCTTGAGATGCTTCTTACGGAGCCACTCCTTAGTTGCCCTGGCTGTGTGTTTCGGGTCGTTGTCATGCTGGAAGACCCAGCCACGACCCATCTTCAATTCTCTTACTGAGGGAAGGAGGTTGTTGGTTCAAGATCTCGCGATACATGGCCCATCCTCCTACCTTCAATACGGTGCAGTCGTCCTGTCCCTTTGCAGAAAAGCATCCCAAAGAATGATGTTTCCACCTCCATGCTTCACGGTTGGGATGGTGTTCTTGGGGTTGTACTCATACTTCTTCTTCCTCCAACACGGCGAGGGGAGTTTAGACCAAAAAGCTCTTTTTTGTCTCATCAGACCACATGACCTTCTCCCATTCCTCCTCTGGATCATCCAGATGGTCATTGGCAAACTTCAGACGGGCCTGGACATGCACTGGCTTAAGCAGGGGACCTTGCGTGCGCTGCAGGATTTTAATCCATGACGGCGTAGTGTGTTACTAATGGTTTTCTTTGAGACTGTGGTCCAGCTCTCTTCAGGTCATTGACCAGGTTCCTGCCGTGTAGTTCTGGGCTGATCCCTCACCTTCCTCATGATCATTGATGCCCCACGAGGTGAAATCTTGCATGGAGCCCCAGACCGAGGGTGATTGACCGTCACTTGAACTTCTTCCATTTTCTAATAATTGCGCCAACAGTTGTTTCCTTCTCACCAAGCTGCTTGCCTATTGTCCTGTAGCCATCCAGCCTTGTGCAGGTCTACAATTTTATCCCTGATGTCCTTACACAGCTCTCTGGTCTTGGCCATTGTGGAGAGGTTGGAAATCTGTTTGCTTGAGTGTGTGGACAGGTGTCTTTTATACAGGTAACGAGTTCAAACAGGTGCAGTTAATACAGGTAATGAGTGGAGAACAGGAGGGCTTCTTAAAGAAAAACAACAGGTCTGTGAGAGCCGGAATTCTTACTGGTTGGTAGGTGATCAAATACTTATGTCATGCAATAAAATGCAAAATAATTATTTAAAAATCATACAATGTGATTTTCTGGATTTTTGTTTTAGATTCCGTCTCTCACAGTTGAGTGTACCTATGATAAAAATTACAACTTACATTGCTTGTAAGTAGGAAACCTGCAAAATCGGCAGTGTATCAAATACTTGTTCTCCCACTGTATTATTACTAGACTCACTCGTGCCACACACACACCATAGATAATATATATAGATATTGATATACTAGACTCACTTGTGTGTGTACACACACACCACCACACACACACCAGTATAAATGTGCTATACGCACAGACACTTATAATCAGCTGTTACATGTATGCTGGACACACATTCCAAAACTGACCTCAGATCAGCATCTACCTGGTCTGTACAGGTGAGCGTATTGTTTACGTGATAAGACGGGGACCGTTGACAGAGAACACATGGAGTTTATAGAGTGCTGTGTGGACGGACACGTCTATATTCCCCACGCCATCTGTAATGGACAGATCCTCAGTGCTGCTTCCAGCATCACATGATCGACTCCTCCACCTGGAGGAGACCACAGGGTGAGACCGAGAGAGTCTGTCTGTGTCTGTCTGTGTCTGTCTGTGTCTGTCTGTGTCTGTCTGTCTGTCTGTCTGTCTGTGTCTGTCATGTCTGCTGTCTGTCTGTCTGTTCTGTCTGTCTGTCTGTCTGTCTGTCTGTCTATCTGTCTTGTTCTGTCTGTCTGTCTGTCTGTTTGTGTGTGTTAACAGTGTATGTGTCTCAGGAGCATGAGGAGCTGTTCTGTCCGGCTCTGTGTCTGTGCCACACGGTGCAGGTGAAGGAGGAGGGACAGTGGATAGCATCAAGAGAGGGATCCACCAGGGAAAACCACTCCTCTTCTACATATCATCTTCTCCTGATGAGTGCCCTGGTGGAGGGCGTGAAGAGGTAACACACACACTGAAAACACACACACACACACACTGAAGAAACACACACGCACACTGAAGGACACACACACGCACAGTGAAGAACACACACGCACACTGAAGGACACCACACACGCACACTGAAGAACACACACACACTGAAGGAACACACACGCACACTGAAGAACACACACACACTGAAGAACACACACACTGAAGGACCACGCACACTGATGGACACACACACGCAGCTGATGGACACACACACGCAGACTGATGGACACACACACGCACACGATGGACACACACACGCACACTGAAGGACACACACACGCACACTGAAGAACACACACACCACACACTGAAGAACACACACACACACTGAAGGACACACACACGCACACTGAAGAACACACACGCACACTGAAGGACACACACACGCACACTGAAGAACACACACACTGAAGAACACACACACACACTGAAGAACACACACACTGAAACACACACACACACTGAAGAACACACACACACACACTAAGAACACACACACTGAAGACACAACACGAAGAACACACACTGAAGAACACACCACTAAAACACACACACACTGATGGAACACACACACGCACACTGAAGGACACACACACGCACACTGAAGGACACCACACACACTGAAGAACACACACACCTGAAGACACACACACTGAAGAACATACACACTGAGGACACACACACGCCACACTGAAGGACACACACACGCAACGAAGAACACACACACACACACTGAAGGCACACACACACGCACACTGAAGGAACACACAACACGCACAACTGAAGAACAACACACGACACACTGAAGAACACACACACGCACACTGAAGAACACACACACACACACACTGAAGAACACACACGCACACTGAAGGACACACACACGCACACTGAAGAACACACACCACACTGAAACACACACACACACAACACCACTGAAGAACAACACCACGCACACTGAAGGACACACACACGAGAACACACACGCACACTGAAGGACACAACACGCACAGAAGACACACAACACACTGAAGGACACACACACTGAAGAACACACACACTGAAGGACACACGCACACTGAAGAACACCACACGCACACTGAAGGACACATGCGCACACTGAGGACACACACCACACACATGAAGAACACACCACACTGAAAACACCACACACTGAAGGACACACACACGCCACACTGAAGGACACACGCACACTGAAGAACACACCACACGCACACTGAAGGACACACACACGCACACTGAAGACACATGCGCACACTGAAGGACACACACACACTGAAGACACACACACTGAAGAACACACACACACACACACACACACACACACTGAAGAACGGACACCACACTGAAGAACCACACACACACACCACACACACACCCACACACTGAAGAACGGACACACACACTGAAGAACACACACACACACACTGAAGAACACACACACGCACACTGAATCCAAACACGAGCACACTGAAGGGCACCACACGCACACTGAAGAACCACATACACACACACACACGCACTGAATGACCCACACACACACTGAAAAACGGACACACACACTGAAGAACACACACACACACACTGAAGGACACACGCGCACCACTGAAGGACACACACGCGCACACTGAAGGACACACACACGCACACTGAAGAACACACACACACGACACTGAAGGAACACACACACACACACTGAAGGACACACACTGAAGAATGGGACACACACATACTGAAGGACACACACACATACTGAAGAAACACACACACCGCACATACTAAGCAATACATGCACACACTTAACAATACACACACCACTTGGTGATACACACACACACTTAGGGATAATACAGACAAGCACACAAAATAGTCATGCCTTTTCTCTAACCTACTGAACACTCTCTCTCTCATTCTGCTCTCTGTCCCCTCTCTCTCTCTCCCTCTCATCTCGCTCTCTGTCCCCTCTCTCTCTCCTCTCATCTCGCTCTCTTCCTCTCTCCCTCCACCTCTTCTGTCCTCTTCTCTTCTCTCTCTCTCTCTCTCTCTCTCTCTCTCTCTCTCTCTCTCTCGTCTCTCTCTCCTCTCTCTCTTCTCTCTCTCTCTCTCTCTCTCTCTCTCTCTCTCTCTCTCTCCTCTCTCTCTCTCTCTCTCTCTCTCTCTCTCTCTCTCTCTCTCTCTCTTCTCTCTCTCTCCTCTCTCTCTCTCCTCCTCTCTCTCTCCTCTCTCTCTCTCTCTCTCTCTCTCTCTCTCTCTCTCTCGCTCTCTCTCTCTCTCTCTCTCTCTCAGTTGGGGTACACAATCTAAGACTCAAAGACCGTCATATGGAGATTCTCAATAAGGAGGATGAGATTGAGAGGGTGGGCTCTGCTTCACAACATCTTTTAATTTGGCCTTTCATATTTCAAGCTTCCTGAGAAAGCATGAGTACGATTACACATTCATATCCCAAGTTATTAATTCAATCTAATTAATAGAAGTTAAATCCATATTGCTGCCAATTGTCAAAACCTAGATACACCTTCGTTCTCTCTAAACAGCTGTTTTCATAGACAGCCCACTGCAGGGGGATGTAGATACTGATGTTATACAAGCAGTGCCTATGGGATCCAAACCTGCTATTTATACCCTTGTAAAAACCACTGTCCCACCACGATCTACTGTGTGGGCTTCTCCCACACTCTTCGTATGTCTTCTCACAGGGCTTTCCACTCTTCTGTGTGTCTTCTCACAGGGCTTTCACACTCTTCTATGTGTCTTCTCACAGGGCTTTTCACACTCTTCTATGTGTCATCTCACAGGGCTTCCACTCTCTGTAGTCTTCTCACAGGCTTTCACACTCTTCTGTTGTTTCTCGGCTTTCACACTCTTCTGTGTGTCTTCCAGGGCTTTCCACTCTTCTGTGTGTCTTCTCACAGGGCTTTCACACTCTTCTGTATGTCTTCTCACAGGGCTTTCCACCACTCTTCTGTGTGTCTTTCACAAGTGTGTCTTCTCACAGGGCTTTCACACTCTTCTATGTGTCTTCTACAGGGCTTTACACTCTTCTGTGTGTCTTTCACAGGGCTTTCACACTTTTGTGTGTCTTCTCACAGGGCTTTCAACTCTTCTGTATGTCTTCCACAGGGCTTTCACACTCTTCTGGTGTCTTCTCACAGTGTGTCTTCTCCACAGGGCTTTCACACTCTTCTATGTGTCTTCTCACAGGGCTTTCACACTCTTTCTGTGTGTCTTCTCACAGGGCTTTCACACTCTTTTGTATGTCATCTCACAGGGCTTTCACACTCTTCTGTATGTCTTCTCACAGGGCTTTCACACTCTTCTATGTGTCTTCTCACAGGGCTGTCACACTCTTCGTGTGTCTTCTCACAGGGCTTTCACACTCTTCTGTATGTCTTCTCACAGGGCTTTTCACACTCTTCTGTATGCTTCTCACAGGCTTTCACACTTCTGTATGTCTTTCACCAGGGCTTTCACACTTCCTGTATGTC
>NW_019948073.1:19432-21620 GCF_002910315.2 Salvelinus sp. IW2-2015
AGGTCACCTGAAATGCATTTAATTAACAGGTGTTGCTTGTTAAAAGTTAATTTGTGGAATTTCTTTCCTTAATGCTTTTGAGCCAATCAGTTGTGTTGTGACAAGGCAGGGGGTGGTATACAGAAGATAGACATATACAATTGTGGCTCAGTTGGTCAGAGGGTGGCACTAGCAACACCAAGGCCATGGGTTCAATTCCTGCAGGGATTACATGTACTAAACATGTCTACAAAAACATATAATAATAGTTAAGGGGCATTATATGAAATATTATAGGAATCACTAAATAAATAAATAAAAATATCTGTTTCCATAATCAATTCACTGACTACCACTGTATGGCTGTGTTCCAAATGGCACCCTATTCCCATATAGTGCACTACTTTTGACAGAGCCCTATGGGTATAGGGAATAGGATGCTATTTGGGATGCAGCCCATGCATCGACCCGTTGAGATGACTCTGCAAGTCTGCATTGCTCTTGATCCCTTTACTGCCTATCTCCTTTCCTCCATTCTCTCTCCTCTCTCTGTCCATCCAATCAGGTGAATCCCTCTCTCCTGTTCCTCTGTCATCTCTCTCATCACCTCTCAGAGCTCATTACAGATAGGCTCTCTTTTGTTCTATGATGGAAGGGGGAGAGGGGGACGAGAGAAGGAGGGGGAGAGGGGGGGTTTGGGGGGGATTAAAGAGTTTAAATCAAAARAGATCCTCCCCCTTAGCTCTCATAATGTGTCCATCCTACAGAGATCCTCATGACAGTAATGTGAGAGACAGACATTGTCCACAGTAACACCAGAACAATGGATCTGTTCCACCKGTTTAGAAACTCCAGCTGAGGGCAGAGATGAAACAGTTTGTGTATATATTATGACAACRTTTTGCGACGCTTTTGTTCGTTTTGGTCTTCGGCAAGGTTGTTTCAGCTGTTCGTGCACACAACAGTTTGGCAAGCCGAAGTTCAGTAACCCACGTCTACGCCCCTTCGTCAGTGATTAGTCAACAGCAGGGATTCTTCAATTAAGTGTTTGTTGTMATTCAACAAGGGAYGACTCGWTTACATGAAGATTTTTTCACTCGAGAAATGCTGAACAARACATCTTAGTTAGATGTAAAATTGCGCAACTAAGAGCTCCTCTGCAAAAACGTCAATATGAATGACAGTCTTATTGAGTTACGTCAGATTCATTTGGACTGTTTTGAGGAAGTCTACAGTATACTGGCTAGTCGTCTCAAGAGGGAGTATGGGAGGCACAGACGTTCACTTCGCCCAGCTGAGTTCTGATAGGAGAAAACTGAACCTAGTATGCAGACGCCTTTGGGGGAAAGGAGAATTTGTGTGTGTCAGGGTTGGGGTCAGTCAAGTGATTTGAATTTTTAAAATATATTTATTTTTTTACATAAAAGGTTCTCCTTTTCTGTTTATTGAGAAGCCATTGAAAATATATGAATATATTACAACAATTAAGTTGTAATTTCAACTGACTTATTGGAATTGAGCCCGACCCTGGTGTGCATGCGGCACACATGCTTGTATAGGAGCAGTGGCCTCCCGAGTGGTGCAGCCGTCTAAGGCCACTGCATCTCAGTGCTAGAGGTGTCACTACAGACCCTGGTTAGATTCCAGGGGCGGCGCACAATTGGCCCAGCGTCGTCCGGGTTAGGGTTTGGCCAGGGTAGGCCGTCATGGTAAATAAGAATGTGTTCTCAACTGACTTGCCTAGTTAATAAAAGTTATATTTATTATTATTTTTAAATGTATGCTTGTGTTCCTGCGTGTACGAGCAGCTGTGTGGTTTGTCTCACACTGACCATGGCTCTGCCCTCTGTCTGGTTAGAGCTGGGTCAGGGGATATATAGAACCAGAAACATGTCCTTTGAAAAGGAGCTAGATTGAGAGAGACATACACGGCTGTGATGACTGGGGTAAAAGGAAACACATTACACACACCATGGGCCTCTGATAGGTAACATGTGACTGATCCACTACATAAAACACATAGGAAGTGGCTCTATAAATCTATTACGGCTTTAACTAGTAACACTACCAGGTGTTAGGAGAGGAAAGGAAAGGAAAATGAGAAAACTGACTATGTAACTATATACTGTTTGCCGCCTGGCTTCACCAACTGTGGGACACTTCAAAGCAGAACTGTCCATTCTCTGTCGCCTGGCGGGGGGGGGGGGTA
>NW_019948073.1:26687-27962 GCF_002910315.2 Salvelinus sp. IW2-2015
ATGGTCAGAGAAACCTGCTTCGTGACTAAAGAGAGACATGGTCAAGAGAAACCTGCTACTGTGACTAAAGAGAGACATGGTCAGAGAAACCTGCTACTGTGACTGAAGAGAGACACGGTCAGGGAAACACTCTGAAGGCAGAGTCGAAGACAATGGCGCACATCAGATACACTGAAATGATGTCAGAAAGTCATCTACATCTGTTTCTGTTCATAAAGATAGGGCAGGAAGAACAGTACAAGCTAAAAACAGCTGACGCATCCTAAACCTACTCAAATGTCTCCACAGTCYTAGGCCAATGAATRGATAGTACAATAAAGCACATAAACTACAAAGGACAAAAATATWAAWGATTTTAAGATAAGTTATCTTGATTTGCACTGATARTAAGTTCCTCATCGCTTGGAAATATTTTTTCCTCCTAAAAGCCCATTGARTACCAATGTTTTGAAGGGTGTTGCTAGGCACCYGACCGCTCTCTGTGGCTGTGGTGGACGAGTCATTAGCATCAAGGTAACCTCCTGTAGCCTACTGCTCTGTGTCCTTGAGGGAAAAGGAAACGTCTTAATAACCACACGACTATACGCAGCACCCTGGGTTTTCAACTGCCTGTGAGGAGTTATTCATTCTATATTCTAGAACAGGAGATGATAGGAAAGATAGGATACTTTATTAACAATCAACAATGACTGATGGGAATATTTTTATGAGATATTACAGATAAGGACCATTAATGGATAGCAGAGGTTGTGGATATAGATATATATATATATACCAGCATTGGTACAATATATCTGCATCTCAATGTACAAATGAAATCAGAGACAGAGACTGACTGCTACTGTTCAGCCATATGGAAGACTTATTTATCCCTTATATTCCCATTACAACTATGTGGGCTGAGTCCTTTGACAAACTGTGATAAACGTGCTTTGCTATGGACTTCTTTAGTACAAGCCTGCTCCTACAAAGATGTTTCCAACTCTATGGCTCCTGCTTAAGTTAGGGCTCTAATCAGTCTGTATTGAGGAAGCGTTACAGATTGACCAATAAAATGTAAAGGTCATTTCTGATTGAGTTGACACATGCAGCATTTGCCGTGAATGCTGTCGCTGCTAACGCGGGAACATTGCCTTTAATCACGCTGTAACGCTGAACTTACGCGATACTGATTGAGTAGAGCCCATAGTGGCCTCACTAAGGCTCTACTAAATCAGTATCGCGGAAGTTCAGCGTTACAGCGTGATTAAAGGCAATGTTCCCGCGTAAGCGGGA
>NW_019948074.1:0-9793 GCF_002910315.2 Salvelinus sp. IW2-2015
ACAACAACAACCAACGTTACAGCAAACCAACTTATGTCAATATAACTTTAATGACTGTGATTGGTGGGATAAACAACATGAAGCCGACCCATTTGACTTGATTGGTGAATAAACAACATGAAGCCCAGGGACCCACTTTGACTGTGATTGGTGGATAAACACACTGAAGCCAGACCCATTTGACTGTGATTGGTGGATAAACACACATGAAGCCAGACCCATTTTGCTGTGATGGTGGTAAACACACATGAAGCCAGACCCATTTGACTGTGATTCAGCGTTTAGGAGTTAACAGCTGCATGTCAGTGCATCTACAAGTAAATGGGGGTCTATGAAATCACAACCAGACGGTTCCACTTACCTCGCAAAGATCCTGGCTCACCAAATCAACACTGCCTCTGGCAAAATGACGCGGAGAAAAAAAAAAAAGGCCACTTTTGTTTAAGTTTCTCTGGCTTAAACTGTTCTCAGAACGTTCACCACACATGAGTTTGGAAGCAGAACACATTGGAATTTAAACTGTTTCAGAATGTTCCAACCACACATGAGGTGGAACAGAACAACATGGATTAAACTGTTGCAGAAGTGTTCCCAACCACACATGAGGTGAACAGAGCCAATTGGATTAAACTTTTCACAATGTTCCAACCCACACACTGAGTTGAACAGAGCAATATGGATTATAAACTGTATCAGAACCGTTTCCACCAACATGAGGTTGGAACAGAGCAACATGGATTAAACTGTATCAGAACGTTCAACCAGCCATCGGGAGGTGGAACCAGAACAACATGGAGTAGAACGTGGTATCTAGGAACGTTCCAACCACAACATGAGGTGGAACAGGAACATACATTGGGATGGTGACGTGGTAATCGAACGTTCCAACCACACATATGGAGGGTGGGATAGCAGAAACAACTTGGACTTAGAAAACAGTAGTCTTTCATATGATGTTCTAATGTTGAGTTCATTCTAAGGCATGTTTAGAAGGACAGAATGGGGAGCTAGTGTTTTGAGAGGCTACTCCAGTATGTGACAGCGAGGAGTGAGAGGGAACCAGCGATGACCAGGACTGTGACCGAGACAGGACTGTCTCTGACTGACACCACAGACCGACGTCGAGTCGTGAACGGACACCATAGGGAAGAGATGGGAGACCATCAGCCTAGAGGAGCCTCGTGATGAGCGAGAGAGAGATGGAAAAATGACATCAGCCTAGAGAGGTGAGAGGAAATGACTATCAGCTAGGAGAGAGAAAGAAGAAGGAATACATCAGCTAGGGAAATTAGAAGCGAGGAAGAGAAAATGACATCAGCTATGAAGGAGAGAGAGAAATGACATCAGTTCGAGGACATAGGTAAGATGTACGGAAGTAGTTGTCGTACAGGTGACATCAGCTTAGATGGAAGGAGATGGAGAGAGTGAAAAATGACATCAGCTAGAGTGAGTATGCGAGAAGAGAGAGCGAATGACATTCATGTTAAGAGGAGGAAGAAGAAGATCATCATGGAGGGAGGAAAGAAAATCTACAATAGCTTTAGAAGGAGAGAGAGGAAATGACATCAGTTGTTTAGAGATGGGAGCAGCAGAGAGGAAATGACACTGCTGGGAAGGCAGTGAGCAGCTGAGAGGAGAGAGAGAAAATGACATCAGCGTAGAGGGAGGAGAGAGGAAGGAACAATACATCAGTTAAGAGAGGAGAGAGAGGAAATGGTACATCAGTAGAGAGGAGAAAGGAAATGACATCAGCTAGAGGGAGAGAGAGAGGAAATGAACATCAGCTTAAGAGAGGAAAGAGGAGAAATGACATCAGCTTAGAGGGAGAAGAGAGAAAGAATGACATCAGCTAGAGAGAGATTTGAGAGAGAATGACATCAGCTAGAGAGGAGAGAGAGGAAATGACATCCAGTTAGAGAGGAGAGAGAGAAATGAACATCAGGAGAGGAGAGAGAGGAAATGACAGTAGAGAGGAAATGACATCAGTTAGAGAGGAAAAGAAAATGACATCAGCTAGAGGAGAGAGAGAGAGGAAATAGACATCAGCTAGAGAGAGAGAGAGAAGAGAAATTGACATAGCTAAGAGAGGAAAAGGAAATTACATTTCAGACTAGAGAGAGAGAGAGGAAATGACATCAGTTAGAGAGTGCAGAGAGAGGAAATCGAGCAGCAGTTAGAGAGGAAAGAGAGGAAATGACATCAGTTAGAGAGGAAATACAATTATTGTTTATCTTCTTTGCTGAATGAAATAAACCCTGAGCCTGAGTTGTATTAATAGCAATTAAAAGCCACTCAGATAACATGATGGCTTGCTCTTTGTGCTCATCATTGCTGGATTGTGTTTCCTGCATATCCAACAACAACCACAATGTCACACACACAGACTTAGGGATTCGATTCATTTACGCTCCCTTCCACTATCCTATCAGTTTGACTGTTACCCTCAGTGTGGCAGCAGCCACAGATCTGAATTCAGGTATCTCACTTTGGTTTTTGTTTTAAATGTTGAATTATCCTGGTACTATACACCAATTCAGCTTTTAGCTGTATAAATACAACTGGATTCTATTAGACCCCCCAGTGTGCAATTTCCATATCAATTCACTTTGGATGTTTAAATGATTTATAACACTCATGAGTCAGCAATATTCCCCAAATATACTGTAGTCATGCAGGCTTTTCTCTGGTGAGGCTTTTTCCGATTAAAATATGCATTCACCACACACACACACACACCACACACACACACACACACAAACACACACCACACACACACACACCACACCACACACAACACACACACACCACACACACGACACACACAGACACACAGCACACAACACACACACACAACACACTCACACATCTTGCAGGGCTCAGACGGGTCCTGTCTGGCGTCACACATGCTCACACATCAGTTCTGCAGCAGCATATGAGAGTCATCCTGCAGCAAGACACACCTTCTGAATTACTGAGGGAAAGGAGAGAGGAGAGAGTTGATAGGATAGAGTGGATAGGAGAGCAGCGAGAGGAACACAGAGCAAGATAAGGGGTGAGAGAGTGAGTGAGAGGACAGAGAGAGATAAATAGAAAGAGAAAGAGAGAGAAGAGAGAGAGAAGAGAGAGAGGAGAGAGACAAGGAGAAAGGGGGGAAGTCATGTGATGTGAGACAGAGAGAGAGAGAGAGAGAGAGTGAGTGTAGTTGCAGAGAGAGAGAGAGGAATGTGAGAAAAAGTGAGAGAGAGAGGAGAGAGGAGAGAGAGAGAGAGGAGAGACGAGGAGAGGAGAGAGAGGGAGAGAGAAGCTGCTTGAGTTCTGCAGTACTCTCAGCTCTACTCAGAGGACAACACAACACCACAGTCTCAATCGGCTGCAGCCAGTCAGCGCTAAAAGCTCCGCCCCTCACCTCACCATTATCAAAAAGTACAGTCATTGGCTGATGCTAATACACTCCTGATTGAGCACAGGAACGTAGTGCATTACCGTAGTTGTTTAGTGTTCCTTAGCACACCTCTGACACCCTAAATCTGTAGAGAATCCTGTCTGTTCAGTGCTTACTCATACTGAATCCTGTCTGTTCAGCTACTCCTACCCTGAACCCTGTTTCTGCTTCAGCTACTCTACTGAATCCTTGATCTGTTCAGCTACTCACGAAGTGTCTTCTGCGTCATCCTAAAGTGCCAGTGCTCTGTTCCAGCTACTATACTGACCCTGTCTGTCCAGCTACTATACTGAGCCCTGTCTATCCAGCTACTCTACTGAACCCTGTCTGTCCAGCTACTCTACTGGAACCTGTCTGTTCAGCTACTCTACTGATCCTGTCTGTTCAGCTACTCTACTGAACCCTGTCTGTTCAGCTACTCTACTGAACCCATGTGTGCTCAGTACTATACTGAACCCAGTCTGTTCAGCTACTCTACTGAAGCTGTCTGTCCACTACTCTACTGATCCTGTTCTGTTACAGTACTCTACTGAACCCTGTCTGCCAGCTACTTACTACCCTGTCTGTCCAGCTACTCTACTGAACCTGTCTGTTCAGCTACCTTACTGAACCGCTGTCTGCCCAGCTACTATACTGAACCGCTGTTCTGTCCAGCTTACTATACTGAAACCATGTCTGTCCCAGCTATTATACTGAAACCCTGTCTGTCCAGTTATATACTGAACCGGTCATGTCCAGCTGTATACAACCCTGTTCTGTCCAGCTACTTACTGAAACCTGTCTGTCCAGCTACTCTACTGAACCCGTCTGTCCAGCCTACTCTACTGATACCCTGTCTGTCCAGCTAGCTCTACTGAACCCTGTCTGTCAGCTACTATACTGGACGCGGTCGATGGCTAGCTATACTGAAGCCTGTCTGTTCAGCCTTACTATTACTGAACCCTGTAGGTCCAAGCTTACATACTGAACCCTGGTCTGTCCAGCTACTATACTGAACCCTGTCTGTGTCAGTCTGTACTCTACTGAACCCTGTCTGTCCCAATCTTACTATACTGAACCCTGTGCTGTCCCAATACTTAATACTGAACACCTGTGCTGTCCAGCTACTCTATCTGAACCCTGTCTGTTCCAGCTAACGATACTGAACCTGTCTGTCCAGCTACTATACTGAACCCTGTCTGTCCAGCTACTATACTGAACCCTGTCTGTCCGCTACTATTACTGAACCCTGGTCTGTCCAGCACTCATACTGAACCCTGTCTGTCCAGCTACTACTTAACTGAACCCTGTCTGTCCAGCATACTATACTGAACCCTGTCTGTCCAGCTACTTACTGAACCCTGTCTGTCCAGCTACTATACTGAACCCGTCTTCCTTAGTTACTATGCAGTCCCGAGCCATTCAGAGTCAGATTGTGACCTAAGAGACCAGAGAGAGTTGAGAGAGAGGGAGATGCTTCTGTCGCCACACCAAGGAGGGTGCGGCCGATGAGGCAGCACCTAGATCTTCTGCACAGATTCTGTCAGACCTGGGGCCTGACAGTAAATCTCAGTAAGACAAAAATAATGGTGTTCCAAAAAAGGTCCAGTTGCCAGGACCACAAATACAAATCAAGACATCGAGACACCGTTGCCCTAGAGCACACAAACAACTATATGTACCTTGGCCTGAACATCAGCGCCACAGGCAACTTCCACAAAGCTGTGAACGAGCTGAGAGACAAGGCAAGTTACCTGTGGCGCTGAACAGACAGCCTTCTATGCCATCAAAAGGAACATAAAATTTGACATACCAATTAGGATCTGGCTAAAAATACTTGAATCAGTTAAAGAACCCATTGCCCTTTATGGTTGTGAGGTCTGGGGTCCGCTCACCAACCAAGAATTCGCAGAAAACACCAAATTGAGACTGCATGCAGAATTCTGCAAAAATATTATCCGCGTACAACGTAAAACACCAAATAATGCATGCAGAGCAGAATTAGGCCAATACCTGTTAAATTCTACAACCACCTAAAAGGAAGCGATTCCCATACCTTCCATAACAAAGCCATTACCTACAGAGAGATTAACCTGGAGAAGGCCAAAAAGATCATCAAGGACAACAACCACCCGAGCCACTGCCTGTTCACCCTGCTACCATCCAGAAGGCGAGATCAGTACAGGGGCATCAAAGCTGGGACCGGGAGACTGAAAAACAGCTTCTATCTCAAGGCCATCAGACTGTTAAACAGCCATCACTAGCACAGAGAGGCAGCTGCCTACATACAGACTCGAAATCATTGGCCACTTTAATAAAAAGGATCACTAGTCACTTTAATAATGCCACTTAAAAATATTTACATATCTCGCATTACTCACCTCATATGTATATACTGTATTCTATACTATCTACTGTATCTTAGCCTATGTCCTCTGTCATTGCTCATCCATATATTTATATATTCCTATTCCATTCCTTTACTTAGATATGTGTGTATCAGGTATTTGTTGTGGAATTGTTAGATATTGCTGCACTTTCGGAACTAGAMGCACAAGCATTTCGCTACACTCACAGTAACATCTGCTAACCATGTGTATGTGACCAATACAATTTCATTTSATGTGAAGAATCCCCTAAGCAAGCTGGTCCTGGAGCTCTGTTCACAAACACAAACAGACCCCACAGAGCCCCAGGACAGCAACACAATCAGACCCAACCAAATCATGAGAAAACAAAAAGATAACTACTTGACACATTAACAAAAAAACTCTGCAAACTAGAATGCTATTTGGCCGTAAACAGAGAGTACACAGTGGCAGAATACCTGACCACTGTGACTGACCCAAACTTAAGGAAAGCTTTGACTATGTACAGACTCAGTGAGCATAGCCTTGCTATTGAGAAAGGCCGCTGTAGGCAGACCTGGCTCTCAAGAGAAGACAGGCTATGTGCACACTGCCCACAAAATGAGGTGGAAACTGAGCTACGCTTCCTAACCTCCTGCCAAATGTATGACCATATTAGAGACACATATTTCCCTCAGATTACACAGATCCACAAAGAATGACAAAACAAACCCAATTTTGATATGCCATCACAGCAGCAAGATGTGTGACCTGTTGCCACAAGAAAATGGCAACCAGTGAACAACAAACACCATTGTAAATACAACCCATATTTATTTATTTATTTTCCCTTTAGTACTTTAACTATTTGTACATAATATGACATTTGAAATGTCTTTATTCTTTTGAAACTTCTGTGTGTGTAATGTTTACTGTAAATGTTTTTTTTGTTTATTTCACTTTTGTTTATTATCTATTTCACTTGCTTTGGCAATGTTAACATATGTTTCCCATGACAATGAAGCTCCTTAAATTGAAATTAAAATTGAGAGGAGGCAGAGAGAAAGCAGAGAGCAGGAGACACAGTGCCCACCCACGTACTTCTGATGCGCCTGCATCCGCCCTCTGTCTGAGCCCACACAGAGAGAAGAGAGGTACTATCTACACTGAACAAAAATATAAACGCAACATGTAAAGCGTTGATCCCATGTTTCATGAGTTGAAATAAAAGATCCCGAAATGTTCCATACGCACAAAAAGCTTATTTCTCTCAATTTTTATGCGCAAATTTGTTTGCATCCCTCTTAGTGAGCATTTCTCCTTTGCCAAGATAATCCATCCATCTGATAAGTGTGGCATATCCAGAAGCTGATTAAACACCATGATCATGACACAGGTGCACCTTGTGCTGGGGACAATAAAAGGCCACTCTAAAATGTGCAGTTTTGTCACACAACACAATGCCACAAATGTATCAAGTTTTGAGGGAGCGTGCTATTGGCGTGCTGACTGCAGGAATGTCCACCAGAGCTGTTGCCAGAGAATTTAATGTTACTTTCTCTACCGTAAGCTGCCTTCAACTTCATTTTAGAGAATTTGGCAATACGTTCAACCATCCTCACAACCATGTGTATGGCGTCGTGTGGGCGAGCAGTTTGCTGATGTCAACATTGTGAACTGAGTGCCCCATGGTGGGTTATGGTATTGGCAGGCATAAGCTACGGACAACAAACACAATTGCATTTTATCAATGRCGATTTCAATGCACAGAGATATCGTGATGAGATCCTGAGGCCYATTGCCGTGCCATTCATCTGCCTCCATCTCCTCATGTTTCAGCATGATAATGCACGGCCCCATGTCGCAAGGATCTGTACACAATTCCTGGAAGCTGAAATAGGGGATGAGTGATGACTAACAGAGGAGGGTGCATTTCAGTATAAATGAGGACTAACTCAGGATTCTCCAGCTGAGCAGCTTCCAGCATATATCATCTGATACCCTGCTGCTGCTGCAGTCCTCCTCACACTCTCTTCTGGCTGGCTGGCTGACAATATTAGCATGTGCTGCCTGTTAGGCTAGCAGGAGCTCTAGGAACGACTCAGTGATTCATAAAGACTTAGACAACAGCTTTTGTACCGTAGCCTAGCAGACCCAGCCCTGACACTTGACCACTGCATAATCTCATTTATCAACAGCTACTGTACTTTGCAAATGCAAGTGGTCCAATTTACGAGGCTGCTTGGAGGCTGTAATCTTCCTAACCTAATGTGTCATGAAGTCCCTCCTCTATAATCCACACAGAATAGAATGCAATAGAATACATTGGAATGCAATAGAATAGAATAGAATGGAATGCGATAGAAGAGATTGGAATAGAATAGAATGGAATAGAATAGAATAGAATGAAATAGAATAGAATGGATTGTAAATCTTCCTCAGAGCACCAACCTGCTAAACTGACATTGTTCTAGTGGATCCAGAGGCATAGTGAATATGATTAAGACAAGACTGTAAGCATCTTTTACTCTCATCTCCTATCTCTGATCAAGTCCTGGGAGTTGGTTTTCTCTGTCATTCTGTAATCTGATCAACGGGACACCCGTATTTAGGTCAGCCTAGTATTAAGCTGCCTGCCTGGCCCACTGACTGAGTGGGTGTCTGTTTTTCCTGGCTGAATGCAGAGAAACACCACAGTAATAATACTGACCTTAATATATGTCTGCTTCATTTCTTTTCAGATTTCTATTCTGACTTCTGAATTATCCAGAGAAATATAAAGGCCTGGAGTGCATGAAAAGTAATCACCAAAATGTCCTTTCCCCTGATATGAAATATCTTCAATAATGACATTTTTGTTTCTCAAACACCAATAATATTAAATRAAAGCTATAAACATCCTATAATACCTGTGGTTATAGTATTGTGCATGGCAGTTTGCTGATTGTTTTCCCATCTGCTTATGTGCAACTGAATTGACAACAACCAATATTGCCAGAGTTTAGTGGTGTGTTCACTGTCATTGCCTCTAATTAGGCTGTGCTACATCAATGAAGGACARCCTAGAAGGTATGCCCCAAGCCAGCCCACTGTAGGAGAGTTACATATATGATTATTACATATTGCAGGAGTTTGGTCAAATAACGGGTTTAAGGACAGMCCTGCCCAATGAGCCCTTGACGCATCCTCCTTCAAATCCACCTTGCCTCTCCTCAATGCTAAGCTGCAGGGTACTCTCCCAAAATGAGACTTTCACAATTAACTTAGATGAGTAACTTGCCCACATTCATTTTTCAGAAGCCTATTAAATTTAGCAAAGTGCAGACGTGTAAATATCYGGGAAAAAATGAAGTCGTTCACCGGTCGAAAAGTGACTGCACATTACCCTCACACGCACCTCCCTTCGACTATGATGAGTATGGACCTGCAGTACACGGCMAGCACTGGTAACTGACGTTTCTGCATTGCGGTAGCATCCTCCGAAGCATTGCAGAGTTATCCCTGTCCTGGTCCGTTTTAAAATCCCTCATTGCAATCCCCTAAAACCGGCTAAATCTACAGACTCTATTCTACATGCATTATGCTCGTGCCGTTTCGGCCTTACCTGTGAAATAGAATGAAACGGTATTTCAAATTATCCGCATAGCATGAACACCTGGATCAAAACCGCATTGTCCCACAACCAAGCGCAAGGAGCAGCGCGTGCGTTTCAACTGTTCTATTGGAGGAGAGAATATGACTGGCGGTGGTCGTAGGAAGGACGAGGAAGCGCATATCTGATCGCTATTGGAAGAGGAGGATGCAGGGAGGATGCAGCATTGCGCACCGGAGGCGGTATCTGTGCCTGCAAAGCAAAGCCAACAAAGTAATCACATCAGCATTCTACTGTAGGCCTACATGATCAGTAGCCAACAATTTCAGAAAATGTTTTTATTTGTAAAGATCTTAAAAATGTTCTCTGGCCACATTGTAATAATAACAGTTATGTTGATATATATTGGACATTTATTGTCTCAATGTGCTG
>NW_019948074.1:12707-13736 GCF_002910315.2 Salvelinus sp. IW2-2015
AGGTAGAAGGAGTAGAGGAGGTAGAGGAGGGAGGTAGAAGGAGTAGAGGGAGGTAGAAGGAGTAGAGGGAGGTAGAGGAGGGAGGTAGAAGGAGTAGAGGGAGGTAGAGGAGGTAGAAGGAGTAGAGGGAGGTAGAGGAGCGTGTGGGTGGGTCACTCACTAACTCTATGGCTTGACATGCAACATACCAGCAATGAACTCCTATGATGAACTGAAGATTTACACAAAAGTTGAGATGCTCTTATCTCAAGTTAAGATTCTGCTCTGTCCCCCCATACCCTTCTCTATGTCACCCAGAGGGAAGGAGCGGGGGAAAGAGAGAGAGAATGTCTTATGTAATGTCCATGTTTGAGAGAGAGCGAGAGKGAGAGAGAGAGAGAATACATATATATTTTATTTAAATTTTTCGATATGTATACTTTGACAATGTAAGTAATAATAACTTGCCATGTCAATAAAGTAAATTAAAGTAAAGAGAGAGAGCTCAGTATCTGACTCCTCATGTGACTAATGCTTCTGGGAGAAACAATACACTCATCCGTGTCTCTCTCTCTCTCCCTCTCCCTCTCCCCCCCCCCCTGTGTAAGAGGTATGGCTGAGCAACAAGGCTAGGTGGTAACCAACCGTTAAAGTTAGAATGAATTAAAACAAAAAGTGTACTCCCAGCTTCTGTTTCAGTAAAAAGCTGAGGGATGGGCCTGGAGAAATGTAACCGCTTTAAAAAAGACTTATGGATCCATGATATTAACGTTCTAGATTTAAACATGTCGTGAGGCTATGCAGTGTTCGTTAACATGTACATTGTTTTACAAACATTTGAGTAAAACAAGTTTATAWTTCTGATATTTCCGATAGGGGTACGACAGTTTAAACAAAGCATTTAGAAATTAAATTAATCAACGGGTTTAAATCATTCATTTATAACTCCAAAAGTCGATGTAGCAATTGAGGATTCTAGCTTTGAACAATGTCACAGAGACAAGAGATGTGAAACTGAGGAGAGGAGACACATCACAGGATAATCCCCCC